>NW_027103726.1:298426-450849 GCF_902728285.1 Clytia hemisphaerica | reverse complement strand
TTTCGAAAAACATTTTTTTCCAGCCGAAAATGCCGGAAATACGCCGGAAAAACTGGTTTTTTGACATTTTCTCGAGATTTTATCATTAGTATTTTCTGATTTTTTGCTCAAAGATGCGTAATAACAATGCTTAAAAAATGGCCGAGTCCGATTTTTAAGAACAATTTTTTTCCGGCCAAAAAAGCCGGAAATTTCCGTTTTTGCATATTTTCATTGGATTTTTTCGTTTCATGTCTTGTTTTTTTTCAAACAAAAACATCATTTATAAGAATGTCCACGATTAAGCATGGTTCAATTTTCAATGAAACTGATTTTGGTACAGGAACTTTCTAAAAATCGCCAGTACAGCCGAGAATCGCCGGATTCCATGAATTTCTCGATTTGTTCTCGTATTATTCTGCATTTTCATACTATTGTTCTCATTTTTCAATTCTCTTTTTACATCAATCTTCAGGTAGGTCCATTCAGCATGTACCTTGTTATTGTTTGTTTCATGTACTTTCCAGGGACTTTCCAAAGGGTAATTATTGATCAAAGTCCAAAACGTTTACTCTACGTTTTTTTGCTGACTCAGTTCTATTTTTGATTTTTAATGAGAAACGTTTTGATTACGATCTGGAAGCTAGTGTTTTTTCTATGAGTTTTCTTGAAATGTCAAAATGGGGCCTCATTGTTCTTACCAAATTTTCTAATGGAAAAAGAGCGTAAGTAGAAATCAATTAGTTGAATCGTGGATGCAATTAACTTTGGCTTTAGAGATAGCTGAAAGAATAGAATTTTTAATCTTTGTAATCTATAAAAACCTAATCAACTTTTAACTTCGTTGATATATATTATCTCTTTAATAGTCTCAAGTGAGTACGCTGTGGCTCTACAAGAGCTTTCTTTCGAAACTTTAAAAAGTATTCAAATGATAATGTATAGGTCGATACCAATTAGCCTCCGTCTCGGAAGAGGACTGGGCCCGAATTTGCGGACGTTTTCACAGTTTCACTTTCGTTTTCGGCTATACGACAGCGTTTTCAAGCAGAAAGCAGAGGAAATCTGTGAAATTATGGCAGGGAATGCTAACCTCTATTTTTCCAGTGTTTCTCAAGATTATTGTTCTAGAAAGTTCATAAAGGCCTAATAGTTTCAGATTAGTATGATTTCATCAGAAAAAACATTTACACCAAAGCTCCTTATTGATATGTGAAGGCTACCAAAAATAGCAATGTCCTCCATCAGAACAACTTTAACATAAGGGACAAGGACAGTCAAGAAGTCTACTTTGTTGAAAATTTGCACAAAATACCTAGAGAAAATGGTACTATGGAAGCCCATTCTATACTCCTAAATGATAGTTTTCAGCAGTTGAGAGGGTTGATTAAAATAGAACTCAAAGCACACAATAAAGTATACATACAGCAAAAAGAACTGGCATGTTGTTTGCTTTTTTGGTGTTTAACAATATGATATGTACTTATCAGTCCTAAAAAAATACAAATTCGAATATGATGAGGGCAATAATGAGTCTGGTTAAATGTTACTATATTTACAAGAAAGGATTACTGAAAAAATACTACTGTATGTACTACTGATGAACTAAACTCAAAAACTAAAACTTTACCATAAATTTACATTACGACAATTTAAAAATCTATCTTTAATAGCAACAAAGAAAAAAACATGGCTCAAAGTTTTAAAAACAGAGCTAGCAGCTTCATTCAGTTGTATAGAGCTTTCAAAATTGAAAACAGACACTGCATTGGTTACTACAAGACATACTATCCACACGGTTTTTTCGATTCATGAAAAAAATAAAGTATTTATCAAAAAAGGTCTCTTTTTTGTTGGTAATCAAACAACAATCAATATAACAGTTTTTTGAAAACCATCCCACAGTGTAAAACATTATCAACCAACTAAACCCACACCGCCAAAATTGTAAAAATAAGTCAATATATAATTTCTATCAACAATTCTCGTAAAATGTTTTTTTCCAACATCTGATACCAATCATGGCTGGATGCATCATGTGTAGAGTGACTGTGTGGCATTTCATTGCTTTAATGATCATGATACCAAAACATCAACCAAACAAAACTGACGCAAAGCCAAATCTGTCGATTAAAAAATTTCCATGAAATTATAATTGAAACTTATCTCGTAAAATGCTTTTTTCAACAATCTGGAGGTGTTCAACGTTAGAGGTATCATATGTAGAGCCAAGCAATACATGAAAAGTCATTTGCTATCCCATGCCATGAGATATATGAGTAAAACAAATCAAACAAAAACCAACAAATCATGTCTCTTCACTTCATGCACATGGTTTATATGGGGTATCAGAAAGCCAATCCACTGAAGAGCCATCTTCTTTATTATGGAGTGTTCCAAAACTATTGGTAGGTTGGAAGTAAAGAAACCACACAGTTTGTTCTATTTAAAGATTAACTTGAAAACAAAGGCATCTTCCAGCAGAAACTCATGTTTCAACCTGCTACATAACATTGGTCAGTCGGGTCTGCTACTAACATGTAATAGTTTTATTATAGCCGAGCTTGAGAATCCGTAGGCAGAACTTGTAACATGTATTATGTGTATAATTATGTCAGTCGACTTGAATCATGATACATTACTCACATTTCACTGGATGCATTTTCGCTGTGAAATTATCCGCAAAATTTTCTGACCGCGTTCTGAGACGGAGGCTAATGGCTGGTGCATCAATATGTTTTCTTTGCTTTATCGTTTGTATGCCAGTATCGATGGCTTTTCGACAAACGATTGCAACATGCTTTGAAGTCAGGAATGTCAGTATTATTCCATATGTAGATGCCCCAGGCTCCGCATTGCAAGATTCTACTGTGCAGTTGAGATATTTGGTCAAGTCAATGCTGTATGAACCCTGTTTTATAGTTTGGGCTTTCTCACCGGTACAAAATCGTTTGATTCGACTAAGCGAAGAGAACTACACTCAATTTATCGAGACCCAATTCCAAGCAGTTACGCAAACAGACGAAAATGATTTGCTGGAGCTTTTGTTAAATATACGTCATCACAACGATAATAATATGCAAACTCTTTTTTTCGTGTTCAATATATACAGCTATTTTGATCATATTAAAATGATCCAGCAAGCTCAAAACATGTACGAGCAAAAACAAATCGACGTTGTGGTATGGAGTTTAAAAAACCGTTTCTATAAAATATTTTGGAATTGGCTACCAAAACAAAACCTTGTAGTAGATGTTATCACTGGGTCACCTCCGTTCGACCCACACTTGCATCGAATACTAATGGATCTTATGTCCAATCCACAATACGACTGGCAAAAAAGGTACACACGAAATACTAATGTCACATGTCGAACGTCAAAACGGATTAATTTTTACTTTTGGTATATACATAATAATGATCGTGTGCCTAGCAACAAAATTTGGAATGATATTTTTGAAAATTTATCTTTGAATGCAACATTTAACCGTATCTATGTCTTTGGACCATACGATTATTATTATATATTCCCCACCCACAAAAGTTCTCAGTTAACATACAAATTCATTAAAGAAATGAAAGAAGAAGAACAAAAGGATGACATCATTGTTATCCACTTACCAATTACTATGAGTCAAAGTTATAATGTTCCACCCTCATCACCAATGAAATTTAACAAAGAAAACACAATCCATATATATGAAACCCTTACTACCCTTGAAGACACTCCTCAACTTCGAAAAGGATCGTCTATGAACTATATCATGATACAAGAGGACGATTATTTTAACCCCCTGTTTTTTGAATTGGTTATTCAACAAGTAAACCGTATATTATGTGAAATGAACTAGACTATTTCTCGCTAATTCGAATTTTCATTAATTCGAACCAATTGTTATAAGTTCCCGTTAAGTGTAAACCCTTGTAAAATACTATATTTCGAACTTCGAACAAATTGAACTTCCCTTTCAAGCTCGAATTAGCGAGAGTCAACCGTGTTTATTGGTGATTCTTATGGGTTTATTAGTAACAGAAACTAATTATTGTCATACAAGAACATTGTAAACTATTTTTTTATAAGAACGAGTAAATTTTAGTTGAGACTCGGCTGTTCTCATTTCTTTTGTCTTAAATTGTTCTTATCCAGTCCAGTTAAAACGGAGGTGTTCTACAATCAGTGCCATAAACATATTGGCACTTTTTGCTAATTTACCATTTTTCGAAAATTGAAGTTCGAGCGAGAATGTCAATTTCGGGCTTTCAACTTGATTTCATCGGTTATTTCGATCTGGGAGGGATTTATTGGTTTCTAGGCTATATTTCAAGCCCTACTGGACCATTTTTGAACTTTTGGATGCTCAGATCCAAAGCGTTAAAACTAAGAGTTAAAACTCTACCCTTCGAACCTACTTTAGAGCACTTGCAAATCGATTGGTTTCAAAACTTCCCGGTGGATTTCCCTTTTGTGCCAAGTATTTTGTCACCGATTCTAGGTTTAATATCCTGATTTTATTAATTTCACTTTCAATTTTCTTAAAACGCAGCTAATCGAGGCTCCGCATTATCCTTAAATTGTTCTTATTTTTTGGCATTTTTTATAAAAAAAGTGCATTTGAAGTCGTTGAAGGGGCATAAAGTACACGAAAAGCGTATCATATAACAAAATGTAGTGGAGTTTCCATAAATCGAACACTTAGGGGGGAATCAAATTTGTCTGAGCAGAGAGATGAGTTGAGAAAATTTCGAAATATGGAGTAAGGTTTGTTAAGCATTGTTAACTGAAGGGACGAGAAAACTTGTTAAGCGAGTTAAGTGAGCACTGCTTCTTACTTCAATTCAATCAAAACTGTTGTTATCTTTCAAGGTTAAAAAGGCTAAAAATGTTTAGTTTATACATCTTTATTTTACAGTTTTTCACAGTTTTTCGCGATATAGGGTACGTTATATCTTCCTTCGTTTCGAGCGTAAAACTCCTACTCTTCGGGATATGCGCACTGCCATTGTTTTGAATATGGAATTTCTCCGGATACATCGCTACATCGGATATTATGTTTAATCCTATTTAAAAAGCGAATTCCCGGTTGGGCTCACTAGTTGCCACCCATAACAGTGCCTATAGACCAAGAGTAAAGCCTAAAAGACTGGAGCTGTCGATTGTGTAGACTACTTGCCTAAAGCTCCCAAAAAGTCTTTGAGCAATTCATTATAAAACATTAGTTGTTTCTCCTTTTCAAGGTATTTATTGACAAAAAAGAGCTTTTCTCCATTTAATCGTCTATTTAAGAGATATACTACTATAGCCAAATTTGGATGCCAAATTGTGGGTACCTAACGTTTTCAACTGACCCATATTGTGATTTGTAGACGATTTCTTGACAATGAAGTACTTTTACTTGTTGCAGGTGTTTTTCAGAGAGTGATTTATCAGTTAAAGTTCAAAAATGTTTTCTCTACGTTTTTTCTGCGGGGAAAGTACACGCTTTTTTTATAAGAATACACTTTATAAGAATGTCCATGATGAAAATGGCCAAAAAATTAAGAATATGGTAAGAATATCACCATCATGAAATTTAGCAATTGAACCTAAGAATGCCATTTTTAATGCATTTTAACCTGTAGATTGCCAATTTCGATCTTAACCTAAGAATATCGTAAGAATATTTTTGGATGATTTTCGCCAAAAAGTTAAGAATATCCATGATGAAATGAAAAAACACCATTCTTATAAAAAAAAGTGTGTACTTTTTATTGTTTCAGGTACTTTCCAAAGTCGTAATTATTGATCAAAGTCCAAAACGTTTACTCTACGTTTTTTTTGCGGGGAAAGTACTTTTTGGACCTACCTCCGGGTACCCCGGTGGAAGTCCTTTAAATTAACCCATGTACGTTCGTTCGTCCGTTCCTCCGTTCCTCCGTTCGTTCGTCTGTTGTCAGCTTTTCTCGGGATTGGCTCATTAGTTTTTTCAGATTTTTTGCACAATGATGCAAAATGGCAATGCCCAAAATGTGACAGTGCCCGATTTTCGGAAAAAAAAATTTCCCGGCCGAAAATGCCGGAAATATCCCGGAAAAACTGGATTTTTGGCACTTTCTCGAGATTTTATCATTAGTTTCTTCTGATTTTTTGCTCATAGATGCGTATTAACAATGCCCAAAACATGGCCGAGTCCGATTTTTGAGAAAAAATTTTTTCCGGCCGAATATGCCGGAAATATGCCGGAAATCGCCGTTTTTCTGGATTTTCATTAGACTTTTTCCTTATAATTGGTTGTTTTTTCATTCAAAAACATTATTAATAGCAATGCCCACCATCAAGCATGTTTCGGTTCAATTTTCAATGAAACTGATTTTGGTACAGGAACTTTCTAATAATCGCCAGAACAGCCGAGAATCGCCGGATTCCATGAATTTCTCGATTTGTTCTCGTATTATTCTGCATTTTCATACTATTGTTCTCATTTTTTCAATTCTCTTATTACATCAATCTTCAGGTAGGTCCATTCAGCATGTACCTTGTTATTGTTTGTTTCATGTACTTTCCAGGGACTTTCCAAAGGGTAATTATTGATCAAAGTCCAAAACGTTTACTCTACGTTTTTTTGCGGGGAAATTCCTTTTACTGACTCAGTTCTATTTTTGATTTTTAATGAGAAACGTTTTGATTACGATCTGGAAGCTAGTGTTTTTTCTATGAGTTTCTTGAGCCAAATGTATCTACTTTATTGGTCCATATCATGATACCTTAGCATGTCCTGGTTTTCCCTCTGATCGTGAAGCTTTAACTCTTCGAGCATCTACAACTAATCAGATTTTCAAGGTCAGAGCATTTGTTAATTTTGAGATTTCAAGGGGCCTCATTGTTCTTACCAAATTTTCTAATGGAAAAAGAGCGTAAGTAGAAATCAAATAGTTGAATTGTGGATGCAATTAACTTTGGCTTTAGAGATAGCTGAAAGAATAGAATTTTTAATCTTTGTAATCTATAAAAACCTAATCAACTTTTAACTTCGTTGATATATATTGTCTCTTTAATAGTCTCAAGTGAGTACGCTGTGGCTGTACAAGAGCTTTCTTTCGAAACTTTAAAAAGTATTCAAATGATAATGTATAGGTCGATACCAATGGCTGGTGTATCAATATGTTTTCTTTGCTTTATCGTTTGTATGCCAGTATCGATGGCTTTTCGACATACGATTACAACATGCTTTGAAGTCAGGAATGTCAGTATTATTCCATATGTAGATGCCCCAGGCTCCACATTGCAAGATTCTACTGTGCAGTTGAGATATTTGGTCAAGTCAATGCTGTATGAACCTTGTTTTATAGTTTGGGCTTTCTCACCAGTACAAAATCGTTTGATTCGACTAAGCGAAGAGAACTACACTCAATTTATCGAGACCCAATTCCAAGCAGTTACGCAAACAGACGAAAATGATTTGCTGGAGCTTTTGTTAAATATACGTCATCACAATAATAATAATATGCAAACTCTTTTTTTCGTGTTTAATGTTTTATCTCCAATCAGGTCGTATTATAATTATTTTAAAATGATCCAGCAAGTTCAAAACATGTACGAGAAAAAACAAATCGACGTTGTGGTATGGAGTTTAGGAAACGCGCTCTATGAAACATTTTGGAATTGGCTACCAAAACAAAACCTTATAGCAGAAGATATCAGTGGATCACCTCCGTTCGATCCGCACTTGCATCGAATACTAATGGATCTTATGTTAAATCCTCAGTACGACTGGCAAAAAAGGTACACACGTAATGCTAATGTCACATGTCGAACGTCAAAACGGATTAATTTGTACTTTTGGATGGAAAATGCTAATCGTGTGCCTAGCAACAAAATTTGGAATGATATTTTTGAAAATTTATCTTTGAATGCAACATTTAACCGTATCTATGTCAATGATGGAGTAGGACTATCCAATTATCGTTTTATAATCTCCACCCACAAAGGTTATCAGCCAACAGACAAATTCTTTAACGAAATGTACGAAGAAGAACTAAAGGATGACATCATTGTTATCAACTTACCGATTACTAAAAGTCAAAATTATAATGGTCCACCTTCATCACCAATGGAATTTAACAAAGAGAACACAATCCATATATATAAAACCCTTAATACCCTTGAAAACACTCCTCGACTTCGAAAAGGATCGTCTATGGACTATATCATGATACAAGAAGACGATTATTTTAATCCCCTGTTTTTTGAATTGGTTATTCAGCAAGTAAATCGTATATTATGTGAAATGAACTAGACTATTTCTCGCTTATTCGAATTTTCAATTTTTTAATTCGAACCAATTGTTATAAGTTCCCGTTAAGCGTAAACCCTTGTAAAATACTATATTTCGAACTTCGAACAAATTGAACTTCGAATTAACGAGAGTCAACTGTATTTATTGGTGATTATTATGGATTTATTAGTAATAGAGACAGTCTCCAAATTATTGTCATACAAGAACATTGTAAACTATTTTTTTATAAGAACTAGTAAATTTTAGTTGAGACTCGGCTGTTCTCATTTCTTTTGTCTTAAATTGTTCTTATCCAGTCCAGTTAATACGGACGTGTTCTACGATCAATGCCATAAACATATTGGCACTTTTGGCTAATTTACCATTTTTCGAAAATTAAAGTTCGAGCGAGAATGTCGCTTTCGGGCCTTCATCTTGATTTCTGGGAGGGATTTATTGGTTTCTAGGCTATATTTCAAGCCCTACTGAACCATTTTTGAACTTTTGGATGCTCAGATCCAAAGCGTTAAAACTAAGAGTTAAAACTCTACCCTTCGAACCTACTTTAGAGCACTTGCAAATCGATTTGTTTCAAAACTTCCCGGTGGATTTCCCTTTTGTGCCAAGTATTTTGTCACCGATTCTAGGTTTAATATTCTGATTTTATTAATTTCACTCTCAATTTTCTTAAAAAGCTAATCGAGGCTCCGCATTATCCTTAAATTTTTCTTATTTTTTGGCATTTTTTTAGCAAATTCACTCTTATAAAAAAAGTGCATTTGAAGTCGTTGAAGGGACATAAAGTGCACGAAAAGCGTATCATATAACAAAATTTAGTGGAGTTTCCATAAATCGAACAAAGGGGAATCAAATTTGTCTGAGCAGAGAGATGAGTTAAGAAAATTTCGAAATATGGAGTAAGGTTTGTTAAGCATTGTTAACTGAAGGGATGAGAAAACTTGTTAAGTGAGTTAAGTGAGCACTGCTTCTTACTTAAATTCAATCAAAACTGTTGTTGTCTTTCAAGGTTAAAAAAGCTAAAAATGTTTAATTTACATCTTTATTTTACAGTTTTTCACAATTTTTCGTTATTATCTTCCTTCGTTTCGAGCGTAAAACTCCTACTCTTCGGGATATGCGCACTGCTCTTGTTTTGAATATGGAATTTCTCCGGATACATCGCTACATCGGATATTATGTTTAATTTTATTTAAAAAGCGAATTCCCGTTTGGGGTCACTAGTTGCCACCCATATCAGTGCCTATATACCAAGAGTAAAGCCTAAAAGACTGGAGCTGTCGACTGTGTAGACTACTTGCCTAAGGCTCCCAAAAAGTCTTTGAGCAATTCATTATAAAACATTAGTTGTTTCTCCTTTTCAAGGTATTTATTGACAAAAAAGAGCTTTTCTCCATTTTGTCCGTAATCGTCTATTTAAGAGATTTGGCTATACTACCTATAGCAAAAATTTGGGTGCCAAATTGTGGGTACCTAACGTTTTCAACTGACCCATATTGTGATTTGTAGACGATTTCTTGACAATGAAGTACTTTTACTTGTTGCAGGTGTTTTTCAGAGAGTGATTTATCAGTTAAAGTTCAAAAATGTTTTCTCTACGTTTTTTTCTGCGAGGAAAGTACTTTTTATTGTTCCGGGTACTTTCGAAAGGGTTATTATTGATCAAAGTTCAAACCGTTTCTCTACGTTTTTTTTTGCGGGGAAAGTACTTTTTATTGTTTCAGGTACTTTCCAAAGGGGAAATATTTATCAAAGTCCAGAATGTTTACTCTACGTTTTTTTGCGGGGAAATTCCTTTTGCTGACTATCAGTTCTATTTTTGATTTTTAATGAGAAACGTTTTGATTACGATCTGGAAGCTAGGGTTTTTTCTATGAGTTTTCTTGAGGCAAATGTATCTACTTTATTGGTCATGATACCTTAGCATGTCCTCGTTTTCCCTCTCATGAAGCTTTATAACTCTTCGAGCATCTACCACTGATCAGATTTTCAAGGTCAGAGCATTTGTTAATTTTGAGATTTCAAGGGGGCCTCATTGTTCTTACCAAATTTTCTAATGGAAAAAGAGCGTAAGTAGAAATCAATTAGTTGAATCGTGGATGTAATTAACTTTGGCTTTAGAGATAGCTGAAAGAATAGAATTTTTAATCTTTGTAATCTATAAAAACCTAATTAACTTTTAACTTCGTTGATATTATCTTTTTACTAGTCTCAAGTGAGTACGCTGTGGCTGTAAGAGCTTTCTTTCAAAACTTTAAAAAATATTCAAATGATAATGTATAGGTCGATACCAATGGCTGGTCTATCGATATGTTTTCTTTGCTTTATTGTTTGTTTGCCAGTATCGATGGCTTTTCGACATACAATTACAACATGCTTTGAAGTCAGGAATGTCAGTATTATTCCAAATATATTAGATGACCCCGTAACAAACTCCGCATTAAATCCTTTGCAAGATTCTACTGTGCAGTTGAGATATTTGGTCAAGTCAATGTTGTATGAACCCTGTTTTATAGTTTGGGCATTCTCACCATTACAAAATCGTTTAATTCGGCTAAGTGAAGAGAACTACACTCAATTTATCGACACCCAATTCCAAACAGTCACGCGAACAGTCACGCAAACAGACGGAAATGATTTGCTGGAGCTTTTGTTAAATATACGTCATCACAACGATAATAATATGCAAACTCTTTTTTTCGTGTTTAATCTATCCCCGATGAGGTCGTTTTATAATTATTTTAAAATGATCCAGCAAGCTCAAAACATGTACGAGAAAAAACAAATCGACGTTGTGGTATGGAGATTAAATAACGCGGTCTATGAAACACTTTGGACTCAGCTACCAATAACATTTTGGATACCAAAAGAAAACCTTGTAGTAGATGATATGGGATGGTCACCTTCATTCGACCCACACTTGCATCGAATACTAATGGATCTTATGTTCAATCCACAGTACGACTGGCAAAAAAGGTACTCGCGTAATGCTAATGTCACATGTCGAACGTCAAAACGGATTAATTTGTACTTTTGGGAAACATTTATTGGTGATCGTGTGCCTAGCATCAAAACTTGGAATGATGTTTTTGAAAAATTATCTTTGAACGCAACATTTAACCGTATCTATGTACCATACGATTATTCTTTTATATTCTCCACCCACAAAAGTTCTCAGTTAACAGAAAAATTCATTAAAGAAATGAAAGAAGAAGAAAAAAAAAAGGATGACATCATTGTTATCCACTTACCAATTACTAAAAGTCAAAATTATAATGGTCCACCTTCATTACCAATGAAATTTAACAAAGAGAACACAATCCATATACATGAAACCCTTACTACCCTTGAAGACACTCCTCAACTTCGAAAAGGATCGTCTATGAACTATATCATGATACAAGAAAACGATTATTTTAACCCCCTGTTTTTTGAATTGGTTATTCAGCAAGTAAATCGTATATTATGTGAATTGAACTAGACTATTTCTCGCTTATTCAAATTTTCATTAATTCGAACCAATTGTTACAAGTTCCCGTTAAGTGTAAACCCTTGTAAAATACTATATTTCGAACTTCGAACAAATTAAACTTCAAGCTCGAATTAGCGAGAGTCAACTGTATTTATTGGTGTTTCTTATGGATTTATTAGTAATAGAGACAGTCTCCAAATTATTGTCATACAAGAACATTGTAAACTATTTTTTTATAAGCACTTATATAAGAATGAGAAAATTTTTGTTGAGACTCGGCTGTTCTCGTTTCTTTTGTCTTAAAATGTTCTTATCCAGTCCAGTTAAAACGGAGGTGTTCCACAATCAGTGCCATAAACATATTGGCACTTTTGGCTAATTTACCATTTTTCGAAAAGTTCGAGCGAGAATGTCAATTTCGGGCCTTCATCTTGATTTCTGGGAGGGATTTATTGGTTTCTAGGCTATATTTCAAGCCCTACTGGACCATTTTTGAACTTTTGGATCAAAAGCGTTAAAACTCTACCCTTCGAACCTACTTTAAAGCACTTGCAAATCGATTGGTTTCAAAGCTTCCCGGTGGATTTCCCTTTTGTGCCAAGTATTTTGTCACCGATTCTAGGTTTAATATCCTGATTTTACTAATTTCACTTTCAATTTTCTTAAAACGGAGCTAATCGAGGCTCCGCATTATCCTTAAATTGTTCTTTTTGGCATTTTTTATAAAAAAATTGTATTTGAAGTCGTTAAAGGGACATAAAGTGCACGAAAAGCGTATCATATAACAAAATGCAGTGGAGTTTCCATAAATCGAACACTTAGGGGGAAAATATTTCCTCGACTCTAAATTCACCTATTGTATAAGTAGTAACCTAAGTATATGATCATTCTTTTTTGTAGATATATCTATCGTTACTTGGGATGCGGATGTAATTTGGGAGAGAAAATTGGTATGCAGGAATTCCAGATCCCAAAAAATGTGTTGGAACTTGTTTACGGTCAATCACTAATATGGTAATCTATTTTCCCTACATATTTATGACGTAATATATTTTTTACGGAAACGCCCATGTCTTTGACAGTAGTGGTAAATTTAAGAAATTTGAGCTAGAAAAAAACTTAAAATTGTTGTATCGAAATCAACAGTCCATAAATGAGCTTGTCTGAGTCCAAAAAAACTTTTTTTTTTCTTCACTTCCGCGGACCATATACCGAAAGATCCGGTAAATACGAAATTTCTTTTTCCTAAAGATCTCTTCCATAACCTCTACCTTTATGATTTCTAGAGGTTAGCGAGTCTTTTAATCCTTACCGACCGTAGTGTAGTGGGTTCTTCGTTAGCGCCCCTTTAAGAGCCAAGCGACCGTTATGCAGTGGCAGAGCATCCGGCTACGGTTCTCAAGTTGTGGGTCGAGTCATACCAAAGATTCTCAAAATGGTACTTGATGCCTCTCTGCTTGATGCTTAGCAATTAGGAGAAGGATCAAGGGCAAGTGGAGCAATCCAGGGAGAAAGAGTGGCGCCCTCTCCTAGCTTCGGGTAGATAACTATCGAAAGAGAAGCCTTCGGGTCGTCTCCGACTGTGGTCACAGACTGACTTACTAATCCTTTTTAACTTCAACTCAAACTACAACAACTCATTCTACTTTCTACAGGATTGGAACCTTCTTTGCACCGCTTATCCCTGTGGTTGGTATCATAAAACTCTTCATATTATTCTATGTTAAAAAGGTATACTGTTGTTTGTTAGTGGGTTGATATTCACTGACCTTTATATATCCCTTGACCAAGCTATATCCGCCATCTTTGATCGAAGTTTTTTTTGAATTGGTACCCGTAAATAAGCCATTGCAGTGTTAAAAATTAACGTCTAACAGGGCTACATCATCAAAAGTTTTCGAGGGAAAGTAGATCTAGCGCTTTCGATGCATTTACGCCGCTATTGAGTAATGCCGTCATTAGGGTACCACTTTTCAAAAAACTCCGATCAAAGGTTTTGCTTGGCCGGGATTGAGAAACTTGATCCAGGGTATAAAAAGGTCAGTGGTTCTTTTCAATTCAGAGCTTTATATTTGAAGAAAAGTGGTTCTCAATAAGGTAAAACCCGAAAGCGAGATTAGAAAGTCCCATTTAGGACTCAAATCCATTTATTTCCTACTTAGGTTGCGCGGCTTTAGTTTTCATACAAATGCCAGAGATCTACCAGCAGAATATAAAACGCGAAAATAAAGAGAGTTCTAGATTCAAACAGCCATCCGAAATGCGGTGTACATTTTAACCACATTTTTTTCACTATCTCGTAAAGTAAAAGCTTCTTGCATGAAAAGTTGTCTTCTCTAACGCAAGATATATGACGAAAAGTTAACTTTTCTCTCAATTTTCTTGTTTTGAAATCATTGAATTTTCTTCTGTGCGAAAACAAGTAACAGTGAATCTTCACTATTTCTCGAAAAGCTTAAATTTTCTAAATATCGACATAATTAACTTTTCGATGTACAAAATGATCACATTTGTAGCCACGAAAAGTACTACTTTTCTCTGAAGTAAAAATATTAGACTTTCTCCACGTAGTGAAGATTCACTTTTACTTGTTTTCTTGTCCATGGAAATGTTAAATACAAAATTGAGAAAAGACGAACCTTTTTTGTAAAAAAAATAACGAAATTCTTTTAATGAAAGGAAAGATTAACAATTTATTATTTACGCATTTTCGAAAAGATGCAGATGTCTAGACCAGAAATAACCAACGTTTCGTTATTGGGAATATATATTCTAGCTTAAAAAAATACTTGATCCGCCTCATTTCATAACATTGAAAAGGTAAAAAACTTCTAATATGGAAACATTAAATTTCTGGTTACTGTAGCGACAATTAGTCGCGAGATTAAATTCGATAAGATATTGAATTATTAAATATTCTTGGATGATTTTCTTCTTTAAAATTAAAGTCAATATTAAAAAAATCATATTAATATCTATGTACTCATAATTCTTGTGCTAAAAATCTAAAGTATGCCTTATTTACATAAAATGACATAAATTAATAAGATAATGTAAGATAATTATTATATATAATTTTTAAAACAATGGCAATAATTGATGTGGTATAGAAGGAGCTTATAGGGTTGGGGGATATTTCTGACAAAATTTGACATTGTAAAGCATTTTTCGAATTTAAGAAATAAGATTTAGGTTACGGTTCAAGAAATTGTATTCGTATAAAAAATGATGAACTAATTAATAAAAGAAGTAAAACAATTACTCCTTCAGTTGTATATCGTGCCTCTTTTCCCGAGGGATCTCCGATTCTTCGTTCATTGAAGTATTGAAGATGTTTCTTTGGTTGTGTTGTCGAACAATCATCTTTACTTCTTTTTCTTAATACCATTTATTTCTTGGTCTTCTGATGAGACGATGTTCATTTTGTGATAAGTTTTCTCCACACGTCTTTGACATTGCACAGAATTGATGTTTCGGCTCCCACCGCCGAGCTCGCGATACGTTTTTCGACTTTCTGTAGAGAGAAAATGATAAAAATTATACTCTACTTTTTAAACCAGGATTATCAAACAGATTAATTGTCTATTTATTTTTATTGAAAATTGAATTGAACTTTAAATTGAAAATAACTAGTAAAAAAATCGAAGTAACGAAAGTGCCAAATGATTTTCAAATTTTGAAATTTAAAATGAAGTAAAAATTTTCAAATTTCAAAATTTGAAAAATGAAAAATAGAAAATTTTTAGTATTGCTTAAAATTGGACAAAGCTCGTTGTAATAAAAGTGCCAATTAAAGGTTTAACTTTTAAAAATTATATTTGTCACACTTTTTTCATTTATCTGAAATTTAAGAAGCAAACTAATAGAATTATCTTTGAAAAAACATATTCGTGAAATTGAAGGGACAAAATATCCACCTGTTTTTTGCCTATTGTCTCAGATATTAGGCTATATTAGTCGAAAGTAAACATCGTTCTAAACCGATAACGTGGTTTCTTTGCCTTATATGGTAAAGTTGATTACCTAAACGTTCTTAAGGTCAAATTATGATGTTACAGTGTGTGCAAATCACACTTCTGTATACTAGGAACAAAAAGTCTATTGACGGGTCACGTGACGTTAATCAACCAATCAATTCTCTCAAAGATAGAATCACTCGAATTGCAGGGCTTTAGGTGATTATTGCACTTTTAGTGTACCTCCTGTTGACGTCAACACAGATTGCTAACCTTCTAATGGGCTATTCTAAAAAAAATTATACAGGGGTATTGACGAACTTTTTTCACTAGCCCCCCTGGAAATATTGAATAGCAAATTATCCCCTGGAAATTGGGATACAAACCCTCTGGAAAACTAAATTTTGTGAAAAAGGGCTGGAAAACAACTGATGTCAGTTTATGAGGGGAGAACCCCCTATAAACCTTGAATAACCCCCTTGGAAAAGCTGAAAAAGGAACAAAAACCCCTTGGAAAATCAAGGCTTAGGCCCCCCTTGTAAATTTCGTCAATACCCCTGTACAGTTTAAAAATGGAATAGCCCAATTTATTCATACTTAAAATTTAAAAACCTCTTTTGGCACTTTTATTACGTCGATTGGGGTATAAACAATTTTTTTAATTTGAAAATTTGAAAATCAAAATTTTTTTGTATTTTTCATTTTTCAAATTTTGAAATTTGAAAATTTTTACTTCTTTTCAAATTTCAAAATTTGAAATTCATTTGGCACTTTCGTTACTTCGATTTAAAAATCCAAAATGACTTGAAGATTACAAAAAAACATAATCAGTGCGTCTCAAACCGCGATATTTCGAGAGCACGGAAGCGCGTCAAAACACCAGCTTTTTTAGAGTTTTGTCTCGTTTACCCAAACGCGGCAATCCTGCGTAGGCTTTGGGCTCAAGACTAGAACCCCCAATACGAGACATTGGCCTGACCGAAAAAAAATCATCATCATCAATTTTGTTAATTGTCAGAGTCGTCTACTCACTGGAAATACGCAACTTTCTGAAGTTTCGTTTTTTTTCGGTTGTGCTTCATTTTAAAAATAACGAAGATGAAAAGTTACCATCAATCCCGCGAGTAAAAGAAAGTACTCCGACTAGTCTACGAACAGTGCGCTCGCGCGGCGAATAGAATATCTCGCAAATTAATATATGCATAAAACTGACGAAATCCTTTCTTTTTTATGCTTAGGTGACGTCACCATCGACCCTGACTCGACAATGGAGAACCAAATTTGGCAATGTATAATTATTACGAGCGGCCGAGAAAGTTTGCGTGACGCAAAAATTGCGCGATAAAAACGAAGCCCTAGAAGAACGCCCACCGAAAATTGAAACCAGGAATTTATTGAATATTTCACTAATGAAGTATCAAACTTTTTGTTTTTTGTAATTATTATAAATTCAGAATTTTTAAATACAATTTTTTGAATGTCAAAGGACAATTAAAGTGAATTTAAGCTGATTGGGTGGATATTGGGCGGGCGGGCGTTTTGCACGTGCCGAGATTGGAAATTAAATGAGAGTAAAAGACGGGGGCGTCTTAGTATGTAATATTACAAATTCATTATTCTTTTATTTTTATTTTTCGAGAATGAAAAATGAATTTTTGATTTTTGAATTAAGGAAATATAGTATAATATATTGTATTTGATTGTCAATGCCAAAAGATACTTACGAATAATCTGCTGTGTTGCTTCACTATTTACCCCCGGATTGTTTTAGTAGGCACTTCGGTCACGTAAATAAAAACACGTGTATATGTTGAAGCCGACTGTGGACTGACCGCAATTGCAATTACATAAATTATTGTGGAAGGGAACGCTTGAGACGAATGTTTGGGAAATCAAAAAGACAACTTTTGTGAGAATGTTGAGTTTTGTTTATATGGCTGTTTGTGTCGCACTGATAATAGCAAAAAAGAAATTACGCGTTTTAGACAGGTTATTTCAAAAATAACTTGAACGAGTGAGTACTTACATGATCATTGCATGGCCTCTTTAGCATTATTGACGCATATTCATCGCCAAGTCTTTACTTGTTTCACTGTAAAGTTCGTGTGAAAGCATATTACAAGATTTCGTGACAAATCAAATTTCTTTCCCTCTTTTAATTTCTGCAAATTAAAATCTCTTTATCAACATTTTTCTATAAGAGACTTAATTGGACTGCAATTGAAAATATCGTAATTTCTCCACAATTATAAATATGTTAACACAGGGTCCCAAAGGGAATTGGTGTTGTTCAGTTCAAACAGTTAATTGTAATTTTTTGATGAAACCGCCGAACAAATTTTTCAGCCTTTCAAACATCGCCAAAAAAGAGAAACTACGAATCGTTCTTTTCTTCCATAAAGTTAAAGCATTCGAGTTAAATTTTAACAAGTTTAATTAATTGAACTGTTTTTAGGAGCTCTTCGTACACACCACTGCCCAAAGTTTACGAGAATTAGTTAACGCAAAAACTTAATACTACACGTTTTTTTATAAGAACAAACTATATAAGAACATAAGGCTTAAAAGACCAAAATGTTAAGAACAAGTTAAGAATATTTCAAGGCTTTGGGAACTCAAAAACACCCGATTTCTTTGGAAAATGGCCATAAATACTCATAAAACTGGGGGGGATAAGAACATGTTAAGCACACTTTTTAGGCTTATTTCCGAAGGCAAAAATTTTGGATGTTCTTATAAAAAAATGTATATCCATGAAATATCAAAATCGAAGTGGTTTCTTTTTATATACATTCCTGATTTGTTCTGTATGTAAAACTCGTCAAACTCACTGACCATAAAAATTATTTTTGGCTGATTTGCAAAATATCTAATACATCTAAAAATTTTATGCTATCTATAATGTAAAATACAGGCTTAAATGCAACCTACTAGCCGTAAGCAAAGCGTCACAAACGCTGCGAGGCCCAAAACAGTGAATCGCCATACATTCAAAAAACTCAAACGAAACAAAGGTAGCTGTCGAAGGATTATACTATTTTAATTTTATGAAAGAATGCCTCAAATAAATTGTTCTTCTTTCCTTCTACAAAACACCCTTGCATTTGATTCAAATATATAAGGAGTAAAAATTGCCTCGCATTACTTTTGTCAACTATAATGAAGTAAATCGAGATTAAGACTTAAATAAAATATCTTTGAAAGATTTTGAAAAGTTTTGCAAGTTTTACAAAAACACAAAATTTTAAAAATAATCTCAAAATGGAATGAAATGAAAGCTTTAAAGTCATGTATAATGAATTTGAAGAAAGTTAATTTGAGCATATCCAGTTTCCAGCCCTTAAAACAAAAATCGTTTCTAAACATCTCCAATTAGTCTAGTTATAGAAAATCTGGTGAAGATGCTAAAGCACAATGCTTCAAAGCCAAGAAGGGGAGGATTTGTAAAGCTTTTTTAGTAGATTGACAAAATGTGTAGAAAATGTTTTAAACTTTTAAACTAACACGAGTAAACGTATCGATGAATAGATTTTACCGGTATTTTTGTAAAGATTAAAAATTTCCAAGAATAAATTCAGGCAAATTTTCAGCTATAGCCCGCTATAGCCTCACCTAAAACTTTTATGTTAATAATGAATTAATGAGTTAACAATTTTATGTTAATGCGTATAAAATCAAAAAAAAATTTTTGCATACAATGCATTAAAATCAATTGTATTTACTCAACTCCATTGAGACACCCCTGTGTCAAGACCCGCCGCAGTTGGATAAACAATTCTTTCAAAATTCCAATGAGGATAGAATTTATATACTTTTTGAGTTCAAAAATATAGTGGGATGCTTTTGAACGCAATTTCTTAAATATAATTTTTATATGGGGATGAATTCAAAGTCAATTTCCCAGTGGGGCTGAAATGATAAGGTATTTTTCATCAGAGGATGAAGTTTTTGCTAAATTTTCCAGTGGGTTATGGTTCCATGTGGGAAAAAGTTCCACAGGGGCTGTGAGACAGGGATGTATTGAGAGTTTCTTTAAAAGTAGTGATACAAATTTTACAAAATTGGCCTACAAATGATGCAAATAATGCTGAGGTTGCGCGAAGTGTGGTTGCGCGAAGTGTGGTTTGCACTTTCAACAGTTGTTGATCTGACTTTATTGTCAAAATTAAAGATTTAAAAGAAAAATCTAGAATTTGAAAAATCTGTATATCATAGAGTACAAAGAGAGCTAATTACACCCCTGTCACAGTGTTACAGCCCCGGTGGAGCTTCTCCCACTATTGGGATGAAAGTTTATACAGTGCAATAGCGGAGATGACTGGAGACGAAACAAAGTAAAAGATGTAGGACATTTCTTTCTCCTTTCGCCTTAAAACTACTAATTCTAAGGTGCGAAAAAGAAAAGCGGCACCTAGTTTGGTCAACAGAGGACACCTCTTCTTTTTCCTGTCATCACGCTAACAGGCACAGGGGTCATTGGACAATATAATATTTTTTAATTAAAACATAATCTTGTCAATCAAGAGATCAATCCTAAAGAACATCTTGCTCCCATAAAATTGTAATATTTATTTTACTTTTGCCAAATCAGCTGCAAGAAAATCTGCTCCTTACTTTTATCCCGACGTAGAGATTATAATGTTCTTTAAAAACGAAATTATTACCTTTTTTTATTGTATTTGATGATTGTATTTTCGATAAATTCGGCATGAAAATTTGATATTTTCATGAAAAATATTTTCGTTTAAATTTCAAGACGAAAACTTTATATTTTCTTGAAATACAAACGAAGAAAAGATAGTCAATCTGGAAACATGAAATATTTCCTTTTTAATGAAAAACGACAAAAGAAATTACCCACTTTTTCGAAGCAAGAAATATTTAAAGATTATCTTTTTTCAAGAACTTAAAGAAAAAGAAACTTTTCTTAAAATTGTAAGGAAAAATCGATATTTCCGCAATCGTACGTTCGAAAACATTAAGTTTTCAAGGACAAGAATCTGGAAAGACATATATTTCATGCAGTGTGATATGATATCAGGGGTGATCAAAGAAAATGTTTCAGAAAATGAGCTAGAATGCTAAGCAACCCCAGCCCTGACACGAAAAATTGGATTTGCTTTGTAAAAATTTGTGTAATCATCCGTTTCATAAAGAATAAAAGCAAGTCCGAGGAAATTCATCAAGCCAAAATATTTAAAGCAAAAGATGAAATTTTGTTGATTTAAAAACAGCTATATTTCGTATAGTATCATATCCGTTTCATATTTTTCACATCATTTTCAGATCAGTTTGATGTTGAACTGCAAACCATCATCACAGCCTTATCAAGGAGCGAGATCCAATTATTTCTTCACTCTTCTTCTACTGTTAACTTTCCTCTTATGTTCATTCGCTGTCGGGTGGGGACTCACAAGGTATGTTCAATTCTAGCTACCATCAATATACCGTTATTTGGATGTTATAAAGACGTCCAAATGGTTGTTTATCTAATGTTTTCCACCAGATAAGGTTTCAGTCGTTTTCTCCTTAGAATCGTTTACAGATGATAAAATCAGATCGAAATACTGCTATCAGTTGCAATTATTTCCAATTCGATTATCTGGGTCACTCAGTAATACAGTTGACACTCTTTTAGTTCGACTTTTTCTTATTCGATACGTTCCATTATTACACCCCTGTCTCACAGGCCCGGTGAAACTTTTTCCTACAGCGGGGATAAAAATATTGATTAAAATCTCAATGGGGATAAAAACTCTATTGTTCCAAGGTTAAATAACCCAGTGGGGATGATTTTGGAGTGCAATTTATAAGCAATGAATTTTGAATAGGAATGAAATCAAAGTCAATTTCTCAGCGTGGCTGAAATTCTAGGGTATTTTTCCCACCGGGGACGAAATTTGTGTCAAATTTTCCAGTGAAGCTGGGGCCCCAGCGGGTCTGTGACACAGGGGTGTATTATTCGATAATAATGAAAGTCATCGTCAACAAGAAACTCTCGCAACTCCTCAACATAGGGAGTACAGACTTTTTCTGGAATAGCACATTATGTTTTTATGTTCTCTTTTTCAGGATAAAAACTTCATGTTGTGGTCCATTCAAGTAAGAACAACTCTTGTCTTTCTGTTTCAACGACAATTATAAGGGTTTATGACAATAATTATTAGGCAAACTACTTTTAAGTTCAATACACGTTTTTTTTTATAAGAACAAACTATATAAGAACATAAGGCTTCGGTGGCCAAGATCTTAAGAACAAGTTAAGAACATTTTAAGGCTTCGTGGGCTCTGTTTTCTCAAGAAAATGAACAAAAATACTCAACAAATGCTGAAAATAAGAACATGTTAAGAACATTTTTAGGCTTTAAACCCGAAAAGTTAAAAACATCTGAAGGCTTCAAAAATTTTGGATATTCTTATAAAAGAAACGTGTAATCAACTTATCTCTTGTATAATAAATAACAAAATCAATGAGTGACATCATCTTCGAGATTTTACTTCTTGTGTAGTGGGATTAAAACTTAAATTTTCGAAATCACGTTCCATAAGGAGGACACGTATACACGTTTTTTATAAGAACATGAGTAGGAGTTTGCATACCCGTTTTTTTTTTACAAGAAGTGTTAAAAGTTCTTCCGTGCCAGGCGGATTTCCGTCTCAGTAAAGTTTATAAGAAGGTTTTTCCGTCTCAAAATCAGTGAATTCACCAAATTTTAAGAATATGTGCTATTTTGCTTGGTTAAATCCATTTTCCATCTCATACCTTGCTTTAACCACTGAAGAATAAACTATATAAGAACATAAAGCTTCCATGGCCAAAATATTTAGAACAAGCTAAGCACATATTCAGGCTTAATGTTCAAAAATTATGAACATCCGAAGGCTTTAAAATCTTTTCATGTTCTTATAAGAAAACGTGTACTAAAAATAGAACATTACTCCATCGCAGAGGAAACAAAAACAATACTTTTGAATACGGAATGGTGCTAACTGTAAAAAACCGTGCTCTGCAGTCTTTTTCCGAGTTTAGTACAGGCTAGTATAACCGAAGAGTGAACTTCAATAAACTTCAAACTGTTTCTTGTTCTTCTCAGAAATGTTGGTTGTGTTGCCGATTATGAGATGATGGATGTTGTTGGTAGGACCATTGATTCATGGCCATCTTGGATTGGTGGGATCATTGATTTCATTAAAACTACTGCTTTCATTTTCCCCATGTTCATTATCATATTGTAAGTTTATATTTTTTGGTCTTTTTTAGGAAATAGTGTAGTGATTACTTCAATTAATTTTTGCCATTTTCGTAAAAATGAGTCTCATAGAAAAAGACCAGCACTTCCGGGTAGTTGAAAAATTAGTTTTGGCAGATTAGGCAGTTTTGTGAGTAAACACAAGATTTTCCGTACCATTAGAAATAAATCCTTTCTAATCTCATCTGATCTCATGCCGGTTATCCCGGGAAGAATAGTGGAAAGACTCCGGAGAGCTGACAAGAATCTTAATGCGGAGATGGTAAACTAAAAAAAAACAACGGTATATCTGCGACTTTATTTGCTCGCGAAATTGAACCTCGCGAAGATTAATCCGATCCAAGTATCAGCCTTGACTTTCGTGTCCTTCAATTTCTACTCAGTGTTGTGATTCACTTGGCAAATAAATTTTCCATTCGCCCGGGTCAACATCATTGATACATGAGTGCAATAGTAGAAGGAGAAAGGTCCTGCGGCATGTTTTACAAGGTTTAACTTTGCGAGGAATGCAACGTTTCTCCCGTTTAGATGATTTATACAATCAGTACTAAATGTTGCGAGCATAGCCTGTAACAAAATCTTTCTTTGCGTAAAAGAACTGCGAAAATTGTCCGTGGACGTTCAGTTTGGTACAGGCTTGAGCTAGCTAAGATTGTTGACTTTCTTTCTTAAGCACATTTATACATCATCATGATTTAGCTAAGCTGACTTGTTCTTTTTTATTTCAGCTTATTGTTATATTACTACTATGCGATGACAAAAGCTCATGAAAAGATGATCCATATGCTTAAAGATCAACTCATAATGGTTAGTAACGACCACACTTTACCTATTTTCTTACTTTTTTCTGATTTGGCTCCGTTTCTTGAAACTTCTTGATTCTTGAATTTTTCTTCGAATTAGAGAGAGAATGATCCACTTAAGTACAATCAACTCTCTCTAATTCGAACTTCTTTTATTCGGATCTTTCGATCTTATTCTCAGTTCCCGTCAGGGAGAAACCCTCTTAAAATACTTTCTATAATCTCTCTGTTATTCAAACAAATAAGATTCCCCGTTCGAAGTTGGATTAGCGAGATTCAACTGTAGAGTCTTTTGTGACTTTTTGGCTGAGGGACCCTCATTTTCGAACTAAAGACAGATTCAAATAAATAAAGATTTGCATTAGAAAATGTTGAGTTTTACGTCTAGACTCAATAGATTTTTTTATGCAAATACGTGACTCTAGGGCTCTACATCATATCGCCTCCCCGCGATTCTAGCTTAGTTTCCGCCTACCTCCTCTTTCCTTGTGCTGCTGAGGTTATCGTGGGTGGTGTTTTAAGCGAGTGTCACCCCCTGTCCGACACCTCTATATTGCTTGCAACTTGTATGAGATCTGGAACGCTTTGCAACACTTAGACAATTCGTATTAGTAATGATACGAGGGGTATTAATCCCAAATTTCACGAAAAATCATGTCATTCCTGGTTAATTGTATGACCGATTTTATTATTATTTATCGATTTGTATTTTCATCGATTTCAAATTGGCAGGGTTAATGTTAACTTGTTCACCTTTTTTTTCTTTACAGGAGGGAAGAGACAAACGATTTCTGATGGATAGATTGATACGCGCATCAGAAGCCAAAAAGTCTAATCTTTCTCAGTAAATCTTTATATCGATTATTATGTTGTCGATACTTGAAACGACTCGATTTATAATCTTCAATCGTATTTCTGAAAAGTCACGATTTTTGAGTTTTGCTTCTTGGCTGAGTTACTCAAATTGTACGGTTTTCAGAGCTAATCTTTTTTTAAGCTAACTTTAGATAATATGAATCAAATAGCTTTCTTTAATAATGGAAGTAAGGGGCCTCTCTATAGCAAGGAAAGTTTTTGATATGCTGAAAATCTTTAACCATATTCTCATTTTTATTTTGGCCGTGGGTATATAATATAAATAGTATTTTTGTTTAAATTATTTTTATACTAACCTTCTAAACGTAAAACCTAAGTTTTTTTTAATGACAACTTTTAAAACCAAAATTATATGGTTACTTCCAATGTCGAATGAATCGTAAAATACTAATTATCATTTCACTCAAAAAATTCCATGCAGTGAATTTGGATATTCACTGGTTGCCTGTAACCTTACACCCAAAGCACCACTAAATAGACTCTTCCTTAAAAACAATTAAATGAGGAAATATTTATTGGTGATTAACCCCCAGACAACGGTATTTATACCCCCCGGAGAAGGAATTTGTGTAGATTTAGATGATTTTTTGCTACCCCCTCCCTCCCTCCTGGAAAAACGACTTTGTGACAAAATCTGATGCCCTTTAGCTTGGAAATCTCGAATTAAGTTTAAACGTTTCATATCTCCTTATCACGATAATAGTATTTGACATTGAAACGATTGAGAAGTTTACCTTAAATTGGGTTGGTTTAAATGTTGTTGGTATAAATATTCATTTAGTGTGTTCCATAGTTTGTTTCGAAGTGATTGTACACATTTGATTGGTTAAAAAGATGATGTGAAACGTTTTTATTATTTGTAAGTTTCTCAGGCTATTTGAAATATGCTATCTAAAACTGAATATTCTACTCAAAGAGTACCATGTTACTGACAATTTCCGGATAAAAGGACTCGAGCTTTACCACGGTTTTAGATACGATTTGTTGAATTTAAAGAATGTTACTTTTTGGGTCACTTACCTATGACATAAAAATTACATCGGTTCGTTAAGGTTAGATTAAATATGTTGGAACCTAGACTGGGAATCCAGTCGTTTATAACGTTTTTGATGAAAGCGGGAAATTTTTATGTCGGGATATGGTTAAAATATATTGATGCTCCTGTCAAGTTTTCTACTTCCTATTTCTTACTGAGTTAAGTCGTCTAGCATGCTAGACTAGTTGGAACCTAAAAGCAGCCTCGAACTTTTGTCTCCACCAAGGTAGTTTCTTTGTCCCACCCATACTGCTTGTACTAAATACTGTGTACGGTCACTTTGAACTATATTATTTAGTGTTGTATATTACATTCCCAAGTCTACACACAACGTTGTTTCAACATTCATCTAAAGTCCATGACATCCATATTACGTTAGATGAACGTTCAAAAAATGTTGTGTGCAAGCTAGGGTCATCTTATTATCGTTTGATACAATATTGTTTATATGAAAAAAAAGTTTTATTGTCCAAATTTTTTTATAATCAATCCATTAATCTTTTGTTAATCCAATATTGAATATTGTAGGACTTTTTTTGTTCCTTTTTCTTGTACTTAGTCCACTTCCTTAAAAAGTCAAAATGTTTATACAAATTAAATTTTGTTTCAAAAAATATTCGAAGACTAGTCACAAGGGTCAGTTTCTCTATCTTCATAATTTTAGATTTCTTTATCGGTTTCTTCCAGAAAAAAACTCGTTCATGGGGTAGGAGTGGAGGATATTTTGTCCAGGGGTATTGAAATTATTATGAAAAACATGTCTATGAGGTAAATTGGTAGTTTTTAGTGTCCAGGGGGTTGATTTGATGTTAATTCAGGGGTAAAACACTTGTTCCAGGAGGTGAAAATCCTCCACCCAAATAAACAAATTTTTTCTTGAAGAGCCCGTTATAATAGATCTTTCGTGAAATGTCGAGCCAAAAAAATAGGTTTGATTTTCAAGGTCTGCGAAATGCTTAATAAGAACCAGTCGAATTTTCAGATTTTTTTTCTCGGTGAATTTTCCTAAGATGTTGTTTTAATACACGTTTTTTAAATAAGAACATGCAAAATTTTTGAAGCCTTCGGATGTTCTTATTTTTGTTAGATTTAAGCCTAATAATGTTCTTAACATATTCTTATTTTCGTCATTTTGCGGGTATTTTGTCCGTTTTTCTAAAAAATCTGGTGTTTTAGAGTTCCCAAAGTTCTTGCCTTGTTCTTAACAATTTGGCCATCGAAGCCTTATGTTCTTATATAGTTTGTTCTTATAAAAAAACGTGTAAGTTTCTTCATTCAGTGTATTCAGATTGTTCGTGATTTTTTTTAAAGTAGTTTATCATATGTTTTATCACATTATCAGTTTGACTGTTTATGCTGAAAATGGGCAAGAAGAAACCTTTTGTTTTGATCTTACAAACAAAGATGTTCACAGACGAAAGTGAGTAAAAAATCTTCAGAATTCGAATTTTTTAGAGTGTCACACAGTTCTTCAATGGGAAATTGAATTTTATTCTAAGAAATATTTCATAGGTTTTACATTACCATCTAAATTTTGATGGATATTATTTTTGGCTGTGTTCGGGTTGGAATTTTTAATTGGTAACTTTTTTTTATAAGAACATCCAAAATTTCTGAAGCCTTGGAATGTTCTTAACTTTTTGGGTTTCAAGTCTAGAAATGTTCTTAAAATGTTCTCATTTTCATCATTTTGTGACCATTTTTACCCCTTTTCCTAAGAAAATGGGTGTTTTTGAGCCCAAACTTGTTCTTAACATTTTGGCCATCGAAGCCTTATGTTCTTATATTGTTTGTTCTTATAAAAAAAAGTGTACAGTGACTTAACTATATTAGTTTACGTGTACTTTCTCTGTATAGCTCGACCAGTTTCATTTGGATATTGATTCTTAACAACGACTTCATTTTTTCGCTAGGATAGTGAAAACTAAAGGTTTTTGTACCTGAAGTCGATATCGGTCGCCCGTATGAAAATGGACGGGCTATAATTGAAGGTGTACACGTTTTTTTATAAGAACAAACTATATAAGAACATAAGGCTTCGATGGCCAAAATATTAAAAACAAGTTAAGAACATTTTTCGATTCCGATTTCTCAGGTTAATGGCTAAGAATGCTCAAAAATGGTGACAATAAGAACATGCAGAGAAGCTTAAAACTCGAAAAGTTAAGAACACATCAAAGGCTTCAAAAAAATTTTGATGGTCTTATAAGAAAACGTGTATCAATAACAAACGACTCAGCCCCTGGTTAATATTGCTGATTTTGATTTAATCCAATTTGTTTATCATTTTTCAATAATATTACGTAGATCGTCGTCAATGTTGGTTGTGGTGACATTGCAATGATGAAACCTTACAGTGGTTATAACTGGTGGAAAATATCATTCTTGTTGACCATCTTTCTAACATCAGGGTGTCTGGTGACTTTATTTCAACTCGGTGTTCTACAAATCAGATTACCTTCTAAAGATGTTGGTAGACATTTAGTGAGACGATCAGCAGGTCAAGAAGACTTCGAGGTGGATGAGAGTAAAGGGGCGGTTTCTTTCCCTTCGCCTTTTGAATGGACTTCGGAAGATAAGGCATTTCTAAAGGAGGGTAAGAGCCATTTTTCTTTTAAAGGTTTTGCTCTTTATTGTAGACATTTCTAACTTGATATTTGAACACTGTACTCTGTATTGATGGTTTTATATCATAATTTTCGCTAATTCTTTTCATTTAACTTTTCATATTTCTTCCTTGATGATGTCTCTGAAGGAAAAATAAAGTAATTGTAAAAGTCGTTGTCGTCTCTGCCGAATCCCTTTACAGTTTTCAATTTTCTTTTGTCTAGGACAGATTTCCATGTCCGGGAAGCACAAAACGCAGGGAAAACTTTCCATATTGGCTCGAAATTCTGAAATAACTCTGCCAGACACGAAAAACTTTTGTTTCAGCTACTGGCTTTTAAAAATGAATTTCAAATTTTCCTCCCCTTAAATTACGAACAGGTGAAGATGTACATTATTACAACGACGATAACAGTGATGAGAGTGAAGAAAATGGCGACACTCGTTCACCACAACCTCAAGATGAAGATGAAGATGAAAATGGTGGACCATTACTGGTTGATGAAAATGAAGACAGCTCTGGTGATGATCAAGTCTCCTCTGCTACCGAAGATATCGAAGGTATCCTTTTTGAAACCTTGTGGGAAGAAACTTTCGCAGAATTTAATTTCGCAGCTCACAGCTCGAAATTCTGAAGTTTCGCGGAATTTAATTTCGTGGTTGAGAGAACTTTTTGTTTACAATATAGCCTATTTTGACCTAAAAAGATTTCAGATGTGAGTTTTTTTAAATCCTGAGAATATTCATGTTTTGAGGAATTTGATTTCGTGGATTTGTCAAAAAAACCGCGAAACTAAATTCCGCGAAAATTTGTTTCGTGCTTCACTAAGGTATACGTTTTTCTAAGAACGGACTATATGAGAACATAAAGCTTTCATGGCCAAAATATTAAAACCAACTCATTCTAAATCCCCAATTTCTTGGGGAATCGCACAAAAATGGTGAAAGGGGAACAGGTCAAGAACAATTTTAGGCTGAAAACTCAAAATATTAAAGGGACCGTCGCTTTAGTTCGAATTACATAAAGCTTTTGACTGTACTCTATAAAAACATGAAACAATTTTTTTTTCAGGTCTTGATGACGAGAAAGCACGAGCAAAGAATAAAGATCGAAAAGAAGATGAAAAAAAGAAAGCAAAAGAAGATGGAAAAGCAGAGGCTGTCACTGAAGAAGGGAAAACGAAAGTCAGCGATAAACAAAATGTACTTAGTGAAGATGAGTTGTTGAACTTTCATTCTAAAGCTGTCAGTAAGATATGGGCACCAAATATTGAAAGAAATTTAGTGTAAGTTTTAAACAAATATTTGATTTTGATTCGATTTGTTTGAAAATTGTCTTTAATTATTATTGGATTTACAGTTGACGCTCTAATTCGACGTTTTACTATTTGATACGCTCCATTGTTTGATAACCATCCATCCAAAATTTGAAACTAGGATCCTGTATCTTCATTAATACTCGACCTACTACTGTCTTTCCTCTGTTGTTTTCCGTTAAGGCTGGTACACACGTCTTTTGTTCATAGGAAGAGTATAGTCTCAGCCTCTCAACTTACTAAGTGTCGGAAAGGAGAATTTTAGGACCCTGTCGGGTATTTTCATAAGCTGAAGACTGATCTAATTTGGCAAAATTACTATTTTATACCTGCAATTCCAAAATCCATCATTCTCAATCAAGCCCTTGTATTTTAGATATTTGAGTTCGAAATCCCATCTCGGTGGAACAAAAGAAAGTGCTGAATTCGCTGCATGGATGTCTGATCAATTCAAACTGGCTAAACTTGATAATGTTCAAGTGGCAAAGTACAATGTGCTGTGCTCCTACCCAACAAAAGCAGGTAAAATAAATAAGATTTTATCCCGCAATATTGCCCGCCAGGTATCGGAAAACAAGTGGGATAAAGCGGACAAAAAAATGCCCGCGCGGCAATTGGAGGCTATGGTCGCAAAGGTATACACAGCTTTAGGCTCCCTGCAGTGGCGATTAATCATTTATGCCCTTTTCATTCTTTATTTTTCAGGGAAAATTGTTTTCGAAGGTAAAGACGGTGAAAAAGACAGAGAGTTGGAAATATTGGAGGAGAAATTGGACTCGTTTGAAAAGTCCACTAATAATTCAGTTTATCCACCATATCTGGCTTACTCGATGCCTTCTACAGAAGAGGTTTGATTTGTTCATTTCTTGAAGGTTTATTTTTCTTACGATAGATACTATTTTTCCTAATTTTGGTTAGGATAGCCGAACCCCAGATATTTTTCTATTTTTAACACAGTTGACCTCGGCCACACATGTGGTGGATGCATCATAGAGCTCTGAAAAGTTTATTATTGAACGAGCCTTATTCTCAAATATGGTCTAATTAGATGACTTCTCGAAAAAGTTGAAGAGGAAACCTCATTGAACTTTCAATCTCAGACTAAAAAAAGGCCTGAAGACTTTACAAAAGTTTTCTTCAATGTTAAGTGGAGCTTCTGGTAAAAATGTTTTTTCAGAGCCTTTTTCATGGATTTTTGAAAAATCTATACAAAGCTTTTGTCCATGAATGTAAAAACACCGTAGGAACATTCTAGGATGATTTTCCCTAAAGATTAAAGAATATTCAAGATGAAATGGAAAAGCACTATTTATATAAACAAAAGTGTGTAGTTAGTTAAATATCGGACATGAAAACAATTTCCTACAAACGTTGTTCAACGAGCTCTGTCTTATATATTCCTTATAATGTTCAATTCAGGGAGAACTTGTGTACGCTAATTATGGCGATGATGAAGATTTTCGAAAACTTAAAGAAATGGGGTTGGATTGTAAAGATAAAATTCTTTTCATCCGTTACGGAAAGTTGGCAAGAAATAAAAAGGTTTGTCTTAGTATTAGTCTCATTTTTGGTGTCGTGAATTATCTATCGGCAAGTACTTCTAAAATACGCCTTCGATACTTGATTGGTCGATTTTTGCATTGTGTAAGCATTGAAGGATGTCTTGCCTGTCAAAACAACGTTAGTTTTTGCTATTTCTTATTTTTTGATTTTGTCAAGAAAATCTATTTTGTCACAAGCCCCTGTGATGTTGCTGCTCATTCTTATGATTTCTGAATTGTGATATTTCGTCCATAGTCATACCAGGTGTCCTAGCAAATGCTATGCCCATTTTAATTATTCTAAGCCCAGTTTAGTTAATGAGTTTTGAGGATTTTTAGAGATTTGTCAACTTTTTTTAGTCATACTGTATAACGAAACCTTTTGAAATGTTAGAGAGCGTTTAGATTAAAATTTATAGATTTTTTTCTCGTTTAGATCAAAGCGGCAGAAGAGTGCGGAGCCAAGGGTGTCATCCTGTTTTCAGATCCTCTAGTTTACAGTCCAACAGGGACCTGGTACCCAGATACTTGGTACCTCCCTCCTGATGGTGTCATGAGGGGAACACTAGCCCAACGTAGAGGCGATGCCTTAACCAGGGGCTACCCTGCTATTCGTAAGTTTTTTGTAATTTTCTACGACTCAATTATTCAATTTCCTCTCATAAAAGCTACCCAGACAGACAGACAGACAGACAGACATGACCGTTGGTTAATTAAGTGGAGAGATTATTTCAAAATTTCAAAAAAAACTCAAATTTTTCTCAAACCACGAGTAGTCCTTGCATGTTATATTTACGTTACGTTATGAACATCAAACGAAAGCAGATTCAATGTTTTGTGTTAACTGAGTGATAAAATGTTTACCCAATTTTTGTCCTTCCTAATTATTACTTGTTATAGTGGAGTCTCAATAACTAGATCACGCACGTGGAACTCAAATGTTCGAGTTAAGGAGATTTCGAGTAATGGAGTAAGATATATAAGGCATTGTTAAAACTGAAGGGAGGAGAAACTTGGTCGAATTAAGGAGACATTCGAGCTAGAGGCTCGAATTCAAGAGACTTTAACTGTTTTCTTTTTTCAGCTGGATTTTATCGTCGACCCATCTCAGAAGTGACATTTTACCCAAAGATTCCAGTACAACCAATTGGCTTTGGTCATGCTGAAAAAATCTTCAAGTAAGTGAATATCATCTGGGTTCTTCTTGTTTTTAACCTTTTAGGGTTTGTGCTCAACCATGATATCACTTGTCCCTATCATGGGACTCGTCCCATTCAATTTCCTTCATTCCCGTTTGAAGTAAAACCATTTGAGACTTAGTAGGTGAAATTTAGGTCGTTTTTTTGTTCATTTCTTGAGCTCGATTGAATTTTTTTAGTCAAAACAATTGTTAAACATTTTTTTAAAGTACATTAATAGAGGAGTCCGAATTTTATGAGTGCCTTTCTTTGTCGGAATTTGGGAGTATGTGTATTTTGCAGACCAGAATAAAATGTCCGAAAATTAAAAAAAATGCAATTTTTAGGGTTTTCACTCGTTTTTATGAATCATATTTATTGACCAATGACGCCCGGTAGGCTTAACAATTGTTCGAAAATCTTACAATAGTGCAATACTATAATGACCAAATACTCGTTTTGACGTTATAATTTTAACCCCTTTCGCTTTGAAAATCATGATTATTTTTATCAACAAGTTTAAAGCTCTGGAAAGATGAGTGAATTGAACCCTAATAAGCTTATTTTACCAACTGTGTATAAGAGTGTAATCACCAAAACTGTTAGGAGTGTAACTAGCTTATGTTTACTTGCTAGTAAAACAGCTATAAGAATAAACTTCCAAATTTCAGCAGATCTGAGGTCAATACACCTTTTCGACCGTAGTCGCTCGGTCAGGCGCGTGCCACATTATTATTTAATTTACCACCCTAAACTCAATCCAATCCTTTTTTTTTACACTTTTTTTATTGTCTTGAATAAAGGTGTGAAAAAAGACTGAGACGGTTTAAGGGTGGTAAAACTAACAAAAAATGCCCGCGCGGCAATCGGCGGCTACGGTCGAAAAGCTGTATTACATAGAATATTGCGTATAAACTATAAAAACATTATTGTTTTTCTTCCCATAGACAACTAGATGGACGACCAGTTCCAGAGGGATGGTCTGGTGGATTAAACATCTCCTACCATGTCAACTCCAAAAGTGGAAAGTACGTAGAGCATCATAGCTTATAATTTTAATTTCTAATTTCATTATTGCGGCCCCCAAGCGGTTTTCGTGATGGCGGGAAAGGGAATTTTTTCGTGATTGTGATTTTTTGCTGATTTTCGTGATTGTGATTGAAGACAAAAAATTGCGTGACATCGTGATCAGACTCACCGCTAAGGGGGATCATTATTCACCTCAGAAATAAGTTTGGTTTGCTTTCCTACCTTTAAAATGTACTCGCAGAGAGAAAGGACAACATTGTCTATTAGCCTAACCGTCCAAATTTTTTCAACTCTGCCACTCGGTTCGAAAAAGAACCGATTTCACTAACCCAACGATTACGCTCGCCATCCCGTCCCTCAGCATTTGAAGGACTCAAATCTTGGGTGAATTTTGGTTTAGTTGCGGTATCATGTTTTAATAAAGATTGCTCTAATATGATGGAAAGCGTTTAAATGAGAGGTTTCATTTTGACCTAGCCTGGTTAACCAAGCCAGTTTTTATAAGGCCAAGATACGGCAGACGGCCATATAACGTTATCGGCGCTTTAATGATTTTTATGATGTACCATCAGATTTTACCAAGTGACTGAATCAATCTGGCTGAGATTTCTAGGCTAATTATGACCTTAATTTGCTTTCTTTGTTTTCAGTAAAGCCAAGCTATTAATCAACGTAACCAAAGAAATGCGAGAGATTCAAAACGTCATTGGAATCATTGAAGGAACCTACGAACCTGGTATGAAAAGAAGATTTTTATTTCTAGTGGATTTATCTGTCAACTGATCTTCAAGGACAGAAAATTAACAAAGAAGTGATCTTTTAAGAGAGACAAAATCGACCTTTATAGAAACGACTTTATAAAAATATTCGCCTGATTTTGTGGGGTAATAAAGTTCTACAATACAGCGTGACCACTGACTTTTATAAACCCTAGACTAAGCTATAGACGCCATCTTTGATCGCTGTTTTTAGAACAGTGGTACCCTAATGCAGGCGCTCTACTTCCTGGGCGGGGGTACTAGGATTGAGGGATGCTGGGTATGTGCGTGGCGGACCTCTAGACCTTGACCCTTAGAGAGACTCAATTTGTTCTCTCAAAATCAAAACAATTTCCTAGAAATCGTGAATTTTCCGACCCTTAGAAAGACTGATTTGAAATGTTCTAATTTTTCCAACCCTTAGAGAGACTTTGAAATGTGAAAAAAACTACCCTAAAGGCACGCGCATACCAAGCACCCATTTTTGCCTAAGTACGCTTCCCCCCTGGGGGCTCTAATTGATGTTGGTCAATTTATAATTCATTTTTTCTTCATTAAGAGGATAAGCAACTCCGAGAGGATGTTTTTTAGATTCAAAACATTAACGTCATTTTTTTTCGGACCATTCTTTATAGATCGTCTTGTGTTGGTTGGTAACCATAGAGATGCATGGGGTTATGGGGCGGCTGATCCTTCATCAGGGACGGCTGTGTTGGTTGAAATGGCAAGGGTTCTTGGTGAACTCAAGAAGGAAGGTATGAATTCGTGTTCATCAAGTGAAATTGAAAATTATACAATACACATGTTGCAAAATTTATAACTGAAGTCAAATCACGCTTTTACGCTTTTACTCAAAATCTTTATGCGTTTGTTACATGACCTTCATTTCTGGTTGGTTCGAATTTATTGACCACTGAAATTGAAAATACGCGGGTTGCAAAATTATATCAGTGCAATCAAAACACGTGATTACTCGAAAAAGCTCACGTGATTTTATTCCCATGTTACTTGCTTTACAACTTACAACTGATAACTTTATTAGTGTCAATAAATTTGAACCAATCAGAAATAAATGTGGATGCCATGCAGGATAGGTTAGCTAATAATGAGACCCTAAAATCACTAAAACTGCTTTTTTTATCGAATAATTTCATTCTACTTTGAAAGTTTAGCTTAGGACAAATTTACAGGCGAAAGGTCTCAAACCATCTGATTATCCCTTGATTGGTGTCTTTTACAAAGCCTCGTCGATGCTTTGAACCTAGCTGATTTCAAATATGTGTCCCGATCTTGAATATTATTCATTGGTCAAACGTTCCAAAAAAAACTGATAAATGGCGAGAAAAAAGCCTTCTGCATAATTCACCAATTTTTCAAGAATATTTACTAATTTGCTGTGTAAATCCTATTTCTGTCTTATATCAAAAATCTTAAGACGAATAAATAAAACCTAAACCCTTAATAACACCCCTTTCTCACAGACCTGGTAGGATTTTTTCAGCCAGTGTGGGTAAAAATACCGGACCAAAACTTGATGGGGATTGATATTCCCATGTTTTTTATGGCTGGGGATTTGAATTCCATTGTTTTTGAGCCATAAAACTCAGTGGTGATGGAAAAAATAGTTCAATATTTTGCAGTCAGGATTTGGTTATCTGATAATTTCCAGTGGGAACAAAAATTGGAGTATAAATTGCCAGTTTTTCCGGTGGGAAGGGGTCCCAGTAGGTCTGTGAGAAGGGGGTGTTTAATATGAATTTGAATCATTGATATCTTTCACAGGTTGGAAGCCTCGTCGGACGATCATGATTTGCAGTTGGGATGCGGAAGAATTCGGATTACTTGGGTCCACAGAATGGACTGAACAATATGCTAAAGTGCTTTCTCAACAAGCTGTCGCTTATGTTAATGTTGATACTGCCGTTCAAGGTTGGTATCCAGCTGGCACACAACGTTGTTTTAACGTTCAAATAACGTTATTTGGACGTTATGAATGTCAAATGGACGTTGTTTTGAGGTTGTGTGCCGGCTGGGTACCATCATTCCTCTAGAATCCATAAGCAGTGGCGGATCTGAGAACCTTTTTCCGTTTGAGGGATAGTTTACTCGGGAAAATATACAAGTGCGGATTTTACAGCCGTCACAGCAGTTTACGGGAAAAAAGCGGCGGTAGAGTTTGGAAAAAATTGTAAACACCTCCGCCACTGCTTACTCCGCCCCTGGCTAACACCCGTTTTCAGATTTATCAAATTTTAGTGATCTTGTGTAGATGATAGGATCGTCAGAGAATCATAAGGATTACCGCTAAAAGAAACAATCTTCGTCATGAATTAGATCTTAGATCCGCCATTGATAAGGTTAATGAATGTTCACTGATAGATGAAACTGCATTGTGGTCTAACTGTGATATTTAGCACGAAAAATGGGAATTCCCTCAAAATTTCAAAAGCACAAGTGATTTTTAAATGCTTTAAAGTGCGGCTAAGTGCGCCTCATTTCCATTTCATATTTTGATTATTCTCCACCACATTTAAGCTCTTCTTTGGAAGACATTTTTGATTCTTCTCACATTCCACCACATTTAAGCTCTTCTTTGGAAAACATATTTTGATTCTTCTCACGTTCCACCACATTTAAGCTCTTCTTTGGAAAACATTTTTGATTCTTCTCACATTCCACCATATTTAAGCTCTTCTTTGGAAAACATATTTTGATTCTTCTCACATTCCACCACATTTAAGCTCTTCTTTGGAAGACATTTTTGATTCTTCTCACATTCCACCACATTTAAGCTCTTCTTTGGAAAACATATTTTGATTCTTCTCACATTCCACCACATTTAAGCTCTTCTTTGGAAGACATTTTTGATTCTTCTCACATTCCACCATATTTAAGCTCATCTTTGGAAAACATTTTTGATTCTTCTCACATTCCACCATATTTAAGCTCATCTTTGGAAAACATTTTTTATTGGAATTATCTAATTTCGTTTTTCAGGAAATCATACAATTGCTTTACGTTCAACACCGGAATTGGCAGATGTCTTCTTCGATACTGCTCAAAGGGTAAGCTGGCACCCAACGTTGTTTCAATGTTTATCTAATGTTCATAACGTCCATATAACGTTAGATGAGCGTTGAAACAACGTTGTGTGCCAGCTGGGAACACAACATTTTCAGTGTTCACAGTTCTTCCGTATCTGACGGGTTTCCGTCACCGTCTCATTAGCGAGTTTATGTATTCGAGATAAATCGAGGGGGACGGTAAAAAGAAAAGTTGACATGTCTCCAAAATCACCGTCACTCGACGACGGTAAAAACACCAAAATACCGTCGTCTGTTTAGGTGAGCAAAGGCGATATAGAGCCGATATAGAACTTACACGACTTTGTTTTGCATCATTTCACTTACCGTCGCCCTCGATATCCTCCGATACATAAACTCGGTATTGAAGTGTATGAAAAGGATTTTCCGTCTCCAAATTCTGCATAATTCACCAAAATCTCAAGAATATGTACATGTATGTTTACGATTTCTCTTTAGTTCAAAGATCCTGACTCATCAGAGAATTTGTATGATTCATGGTTACGAAAACATCGTAAGAAGGAAAATGACCAACGAAAAGAACCCAAGTATGAAAAATTAAAACTCTTCTGTTTGTTTCTTTCTTTTTTAATTTTTATCACACTTTTTGATACAAATCTCGTGTTCTAACTCGAGTTACGTTTCCTAATTTTTGATATTTCTTACTTCAATCAACCTTACGCAACAAGATGATTCGTGACTAGTTTACAAGGGACGCGAATGATGTCAATTGTTTGCACCTATAAGAGCTTTAGACTGATACACGTTTTTTATAAGAACATCTAAAATTTCTGAAGCCGTCGGATGTTCTAAACATTTTGAGTTTTTGGCCTGAGTATTTTTGTTCAATCACCTAAGAAATTGGGCATTTTAGAGTCCATAAAGCCTCAAATTGTTCTTAACTTGCTCTTAATATTTTGGCCATTAGAGCCTTATGTTCTTATATAGCTTGTTCTCATAAAAAAGTGTGTATTAAACAACTTTGAGCATTTGACGTCAATCCACCATGGTAAACTTGGACTCATTCTCCTCAAACAGCCCTTGACACAAAGATTGGCAAGAAAAATCGCATGGGAGCAAATCTTCATTTATTTCTTGATTGTTTATTTTAGAGTAACGATTTTTCGCGAGGGTAGTGATTACATGCCGTTTTATGGCGATCTTGGTATCCCTTCACTGGACTTTAGATACATGTTTGACGAGGTACGTATTCAATGCCATTAAAAATTCAAATACAGCGTGTCTCAAAAAGTGGAAATATTTTTATATAAAGCGAATTCCGCATGATTTATGCGAAATTTGATGAATATTCAATCATCTTGGGAATTGAATATCTATTGATTGAATAGAGAATTTTGATCTTATTATTTTAAGCCCAGTTTAGATAACTTAATTAAAAAAAAATTGACGAAGGATTTGCTTAATTTTAGAAAAAAAAATTGACAAAGGATTCGCTTAATTTAAAAAGAATATATTTGACGAAGGATTCGCGTAATTTTAGAAAAAAGAAATTGACGATTGATTTTAGAAAAAAAAATATTTGACGAAGGATTCGCGTAATTTTAGAAACAAAAATATTTGACGAAGGATTCGCGTAATTTTAGAAAAAAAAATATTTGACGAAGGATTTGCGTAATTTTAGAAGAAAGAAATATTTGACGAAGGATTGGTATTTGACGAAAGGATTCATTTTTTTTTTGAAAAGAATATACGACGGAAGTTGATAAAATATTTGACGAAATGTTTACCAACTTTTTGACGGAAAACTAAAAATATTCACAAAAATATGATGAAAAATTAGCTTTTATAAAAGAATTTGACGAAAGTGACTTTTTTGAAAAAATATTTGACGGAAGATATAATTTTAGAAAAAAAGCAGGAGGATATTTTACATTAAATTGACGCCATAACAACGATCGATATTTCGTAAAATTGCAATAAAAAGACATATCTGATGTAACCCAATCTTCGAAATGAGTTAACGTGCTTATAGCAACAATGGCTTGAAGAACAACTTATTAGCGAGCAAAGTTCTTACCTCAAGGAAATATTTGCACGAGATTTGCACAGTTTCGTCCCCGTGTATTTCAGGCTTTATTTACGTTACTTATGGACGCCAGAGAATACCTTGGTGTAAAAAAATGTACGCCTAAAGTACAAGTTTTAATTTAACGTCTTTAATCCTTGAAGGGACATAGAAGTAAAATATAAATTGCGCGAACCACGTGTCATTAAAGAGAATAATTAAAATCACGTGTCCAAGACAAACTTGTAAAACAATTGAAACAATCAAAATCAACCCTATTTGGTTTTATTTTGACATTTTTTATGTGACATTTGTTTTGATTTTGTATACCGCTGCATGCGGTTTGTTTACAAATTTCGTCAGTACTTTTATCTCTCTTTTATTCCACAGGATGCACTTGGCGTTTACAATATTCCTGTATATCACACCATGCATGACAATATCAATTGGATGAGAAAATTCGTCGATCCAGACTTCCGTTATCATGCTGCTATTACGCAAGTTTTGACACGTATTATTCTCCTATTGGCTGATTCAACATTGTTACCCTTCAATCTGATTCGTTATTCGGATTCTATGTGGGCACGTGTTAAAAGATTAAGACACGTGATCGATAAACATGACGTTGGAGGAGAATGTGATATCTGTAAGTTCTTGATGTTAAGCAATCTATCTATCAACCTTTAAATACTGACACACCCTGAATCAGGATTTTTAACCAAGCCGGGGAAAAATTTTTGATTGGAGTTTTTTGAAAGACGAGACCGCTATTGTAGATCTACTTTTCCTTGAATTTTCCTTGGGTGTATTTGGCACACAACGATGCTTCATTAGCGAAAATTTTTTCTGATATTTAGTACTAAAACGTCATAACTAATTGTAAACTTGTCATTTTGCTTTTCCAGCTTTATTGACGGACTTGGTAGCCAAATTACAGAAAGTGACAAGACAATTTCACCGAAACGTCCAACTTCTCGATAAAGAAGAGTAAGTCTTTAAAAGAAATTTACTAGAGTAGCAACCCCGATGGGGTCCCAAAATTAGGCCTTTGAAATCTGACCCTTACAGTGAAGAGAATAATTCGTCAAACTTGAGCAAATTTAGTTAGAAAATTGCTCCCCACGATGAATTTTCTTGAAAACTTTCCAAAAGATTTTCAGATTTTTACCCAAAAACTTCGTTTTGCTCACTTTCACTCATCTTCGCTTATTTCGACCCTTACAGTGCATTTTATTTCTCTTGAAAACATACCCTTAAGGGCCGCGCGTACATCGGCACTTACGGTAGGTTCAGTTTTACCTTGAGTGTCCCTCCCCGGGGTAACAACACTTTTACAGAAGAGTAAAGGCAAAAGATGAAACATTGTAAAAAGTTACCGTAAAATTTGATAATTTCCCATGTTATTGCTCGTCGTTTTTAGTGAATTAGCAGTACGACAGATCAATGATCAAATGTTATTATTTGAACGAAGTTTCGTGGCGAATGAAGACCTTATTGATGATGATAAAACTAGGTAAGTTGGTAGGGTACTGGATTTTTGTCGGTCGGGCACTGGCTTTTTTGATTGGTATTAGCCTATATTTCATAGAATTCGTGTTTTTAGTACATGATACTTTTCTACGTCACTGTGCATTAAAATAACATTTTTGTTGTTGAACACGTTTTTTGCGAATTGAGGGGTATGAGAGAAAATCAATTTTTTCAACGTCTTTCTCGAAGGGAAATCTGCACAGAAAGCATGTAACAAATGCACGAATCCTAGGAAAAAGCGAGGGAAAAAGACTAATAATGGTTAGCGAGCACCTCACTAAAAACCGGGATTTTTAATTGTGTAAAAAAAAACGCGAGTGACGTCTAGTATAGGCTAAATAATGGTCTGGTTGTTGTAGATCTGAACCACTTAAAAGCCCGGTTAGGACTAGAGAGGAACTTCCCAAGCAAGAAGAATAAGAGAAATCTGCAACAAGGACAACAGATAAGTCTAATTGTCTCTTTGTTCTTAAATGGTATATTTTTCGAAACCTGGCAATAAATTTTACCTTGAATCCAGCGTTCGTTTGAAATCGTGCGTTTTAGAGTATATAAGTGGCTTCATTTCAAACACTATTATACTAGAGATTTTCTTATAGCTCTCTAGCTATCTCTAGGTCAGTCTAGGTCTGTTAAAAATTCATAGGTAGAATACGTTTAATTATAATTGTAAAATTTTTGAAGCCTCTGGATTAACTTTTTTAACGAGTTTTAAGCTTAAAATATGTTCTTAACATTTTCTTATTCTCCCCATTTTGTGAGTATTTTTGTCCATTCTCCTAAGAAATCCGGTGTTTTAAAGTCTGCAAAGCCTTAAAATATTGTTCTCAATATTTTTACCATCGAAGCCCTATGTTCTTATATAGTTTGGATGTCATATTCATTCTTGGTTACTAATTTCCATTTTCGTTTCATTCCAGACACGTTTACCATACGTCCGGATTACGTCGGGCTACGTTCGCCGTTGTACGTGCCAAGAAGAAAGGAACTAAGAAAGGAATAGAAACAGCTGTTAGAGACTTTAAAACCAAATACTCTATTTATACGTATCATGCCATGATGGCTATACAGGCGTTGGAACATCCTTTCTTAACCAAAGAAAAATCATGATTGAAACTGTTTTTTTAGCTAGCTGGGCCCTGTCCACTGAAGAAAAAAGAATAGAATTAATTGATTTATTGTCAATTACTTGATTTTAAACGACCTTAGAATTGACATATATATTTTCACCGAGCAGAGGAATATCATCGTACATGTGACTTTAATCGGATTAAATTTTGCGTGAATCAATTTCGCAAAATTAGACTGTCGACGCAGAATGCACTGTCATATACCATTTTTGCACTTACAGATTTTTGGACTTATTCGTGAAATTAAAACCACAGGAAATCTTTTAAAACGGCAATAGAAAAATAAATCCTGAAAAATTCGCGTTTTTTTCCCGATTAAAGTATCTGAACAGTTGAAAGCTCAGAATGATAAAATGATTTTCATTTGCCGGAGGAGGAAGGAATAAAAGAAAAGATTTTTTTTAATTAAGATAAATAAATGTATGAAATAATGTGAAATCACTTATAATTATCAATATTTATTTTTGAAAGCCGACCAAACTTTTGCGTTCCTGCCTTGAAGTTTATCCCGTTTAAAAGTTCACGAAATTGACCGAAAGAAGAACCCTCAACAAAAAGAAAGAAAGGGTGGAGGAGGAGGAAAATAGCCATTGCAAACAAAATACTATCTAAGGGGAAACATTTAAAAGAAAGTATTTTTCTTCTTCTCGTTCATCGCCTTTACCCGTTCTGTGCAAAGGAGGGGCAGGAGAGATTATGTTACGTCGGAAAATTTACGAAGACTCTAACGAAAATAGACCGCTTTTAGCTGGCTAAGCCTCCAAGCGACGTCACTCGCATAGTGAGGGATTTAGACAAGAAAATTTTAAATTATTGTTCTACGGGAAGACCGTCAGATAAATATGGCTCGGTCGGTCGGTTTCGCCCGGATAGGCGTACACGCTCATCTCTAAAGAATGTTGGGAGGGGCATACGGAGTAACGCGATCACGGGACAGTTCTTTTTTGAACGGTATTGTAGGATTTGCAATCAACACTAAATTTCGACTGAAGGCGTTGATTGTTAATTCTGAAATATTTCATGAAAAAAAATGAATTTTTTGATGCCGTCAGCATTTTTTGACGTCTTTCAATTATTACCGACAATACACGTTTTTTTTTATAAGGAACACGTTTATAAGGAACTCGAGGCTGAAAATGGTTCAAAAAATAAGGAATTGTTAAGGAACTGCTCAGGCTGAGAATAAGTGGATTTGAAAATAATGTACCTTATTGGGACTAATTTGACCAAATTTTGATCTTTCAAGGGGCAAAAAGTTCAAAATTTCCTATGTAGTAAGGAACTCGATAAGGAACTTTGAGACTGAAATTCTCTGTAAAAATAAGGAACTCCAGGCTCAGAGCAAAGTTAAGGTTTCTTATTAAAAAAAAACGTGTAAGATGACGTCATTCAAAATTTTAGAAATTTTTCAAAAAATATTTCAGAATCGTTAATCTACACCTATGACGTCCTTTGATTCGAAGAATTTCATAACGTCATAATTAGTTTTTGGCCGATATCTTGAAATCGGCTTATCCTAAATTTTTGATGCACTTTCCGTAACCATCTTGTTAATACGCTTCTTCTGAGCTATATGCTAGAGTTAAAAGGAACAATGGGAAGCAGTGGGAAAATCGGGAGTTGGGTTTTGGACTTTCCTTAAAGGAACATTAAAGTAGTGAAATGTAAACATTGCGCGAACCACGTGTCATTAAAGAGAACAATTAAAATCACGTGTCCAAAACAAACTTGTAAAATAATTGAACAATCAAAATTATAGCCATATTTGGTTTGATTTTTAATTTCGACATGTGACATTTGTTTTGATTTTATATCCGCTGTATACAGTTTTTGTTTACAAGTTTCGAAAGTACTGTTATGCCCCTTTAACTCACCTGAGCAGACAAACTTTGCAGAGATCAATGTCCACCTATCAAATGACGTTGATGGTCACCGTTGAAGTAAACAATTGGTGGGTTTACATCTAGGGGAGAATCGATTAAGGAATACAATGATAATAGCACGATTGTTTTTGATTCCATCACAATTCCTTTGTAAGTCATAATTGATTTTTCTTAAGCTTTCTGATCGGTTCATTTCAGAACAAACTATGGTTTTTCTATATTCAACCGTCTTTACATTTCAACTGGACACAATACAAGTTCATGCTGCATAGGAAAGGGGGGGGGGGGGGTTTCAGGGGGTACCCGATTCCGCAATTCCGTCAATTTTTTCTCCAATTTCCGTCAAACCGTCTTAAATTGAACCAAAATTCCGTCACCGAAAATTCCTTTGAAATTCAACATTTTTGTCGAAAATTCCGTAAATTTTGAATATTTTCTACCAATTCCGAATTTCCGCAATTTTTTTTGCTAAATTCCGTTTCTCCGCACTAAAATTGTTTAATTTTCCGTCTCCGTCAGAGAACCCAATTTCCGTAATTCCGTCTAAATTTTCGCCAAATTCCGCCACTCCGTCCGAAAAAAGGGCCAATTCCGCTCCTCCGCTAGCCCGTGGTCCACTTAAAGCTTTTTGATAGACTGGATGGCGCGATTAAGTGGCCCGGTAGTATATGGTAATATGATTTTGCTTAGGCGGACTGTAAAGCAGTCCGCCAGATTTTAGTTGCTTTTGGAAGATAAAAACAGTACGAAGCAATGTTTATATTTGAGAATAAGGGATTGCAAATCTGTTATTGATGTTTGTTTCTCATTTTTGATTATATCTTTCAACTCCAAGTAGTTTTTTTGTTATTTGGATTTTAAACATTCTTTTTCAAAATGGCGACCTCGCCAAATGCTCCTAGTCTACTTCACTGGACTCAGCGTCATCAAAAATCATCAAAAAGCAAAGTTCAGCCAGAAGTAGACTCTAGTCTACTCCTCCGCCAACCATGAAACCCCCCCAGGAAAGCTTTATCGAAAAAGTCATTTGCGTAGTTGGCATCATTGTCATCGAAATGATTTTCTAATTTTTCACTAATTTAAAACTAGCAAGTAGCTGTCGATAGCAGATATTAGCCCAGAGGAACTTAGCCACGAAGAGAGCAAGGGAATCATAATCAAACTATAAATTGGTGAAATGAGTCTTCATAAAAAAGTGCTCAATGTTACTAGAGCTGTTTAAAGTTAAGAAACACGAGCCGATGCGGTTAAAATTTTCTCAATAAGATCCATACATAACGAAAATGTCAATCCAAAAAAAAAAACATGTTAAATCTACACTTTCTGATGCAAAGTGACCTAAATTAAAACCATTACAGGTTTCGCAACATGTTAAGAACTAGAATGATATCAAAGTTGATTTTTTTCATTCACAAAATCAGTCTTTTCCCCCGGAAATTTTAAAATATTTTTCTACCCCCTAGAAAAATGAAAAACCACTCTTTTAGACCCCCTGGAAATGTTCGTCTACCCCCTGTTTCGATATATAAGATGAAATGGTCCATTTTTCAAAGCGAACGAATGAAAATATTTCTAGAGCAATTTATGCTGCTAGGTTACCAGTTTCACAGAGACCGGTAATAATACTTTAGCTACTTGATTTTACAATAGGGGTGTTTTTATCTTCGAGGGAGAGATGGAAGAAATAGACAATTTTTAAAAGAGAAACTATAAGAGAAGCTACAATAGGTAAACAAAATGATGAAATAAAAATAACAGTAAAGACCTGAGCTCTCTTCAAAATTTGATTTCAAACAAAACTTGTAAGATCCAAGCAAAAATGATAAAAAGCAACCGAAAAACTTTTTTTGATGACATGCAAATTTTTCTTTAATTAAAGTTCGAAACAATATGATAGCAAAATAACTAAATAGGCAAAGTAAAGTAATAAAATAAACAGCAAAATAACAAAAAATAATTAGACGGGGGTGAAGTACAAAAATAATATACAAAATTCTATAAACATTATCAATATCCTAATGTGTTTTTGCGATACTTCTAGATTTCTTAAGTAATATAACCTAAGTATGAAAAAATCTAATTAATTGAACCAGATTAACTTGGTTTTAGATCCTTTACCAAGCCAAATGATCATAAGCCAAATATATCAGCCATCCTATGGGCGTTGTTGCTGCGCCCTGACACGTTCTATATTCAATAGTGGTACGCTACTATGTTGATGACGCTAGCGTGACGTCATGATTTGATGATGTAATGTTTAGCCTGTGTTGGCATTTAATCATCATGTTGTGGGGTACGGAGGCGAGATCGCGCACGAGATGGAGCTCCAGAGGCCTGAGAATGAAATAGAGAAAGGGTAAATGAAAAATATTTTTAGAGTTCACAGAAGAGAGTTCATGGATTCATCTTTGGTACATGACTTTTTTTCTACGTCACTGCAGTAATGGAATCCATGTATCCTATGAAAAAGGCTAATTTAAGTGTATTTTAAAAGATTCCAAGGAGGTTTTTATGTCAAGAATTCAACAGTGAACCAATCAGAATCAACCAAAAGAATGATTCTGGCAACCTTTTTTTCTTGCTTAACGAAATACCAAAAATTGCTTCTTAAAACCTCAAAATTATGACTTATGAATATTGAAAATGATCGAAGAATTGAGAAAACTTACGCCACGTGTTGGGGCACCAGAAGCACTAGCGCGAGCTCTTTGGCGTGCTTTTTGCAAGGCTTGTTCGGCCGCTTCTGATCGTTCTTCAGCCTCTTCGAGGTCAACAGCTGCCTTTTTGTATTTGGATTGCCATTGGGAAGAACTTTGTTCCTGTGGATAAGAACGAGTATTTATTACATTGCGTTTTTTGAAGCAGTTTATATAGTTTGAATTTTAAAAGAGGAGGTGGATAAAGTCATTTATTCATGATATGCATCATTGCATTGACTTCGACATCACACCTTAGACCCAACACTTGATTGGCTGTAAGTGACGTAAAATCAGTCAATACGTCACTTGCAAACAATCAGCTGTTTGGTCCGTGATGTAATGTTAGAGGACATTGCAATGGTGCATGTCATGAATAAATGACTTTATCCCTAAAATAAATCAAGCTTGGTTTAGCTATAGACAATCCTAGTATAAGTCAGGACACTTATCATAGCCTCGTAAATGTAGTTTAAGTTTTGATAGGTACAAAGTAAAACTTCAAACTAACTTGGTTCACTGAAACATTAGAACAGCTCATCAGTATTTTTTTTATTTTATTCTGAAAGAGTTCATTTTTTAGCTTAACTCCAATAACAAGTGACGCGGTAAAACCACTAAGTTTCCCCGATAGTAAAATCATCAGTGAGCTAGTATCCCAAATATCTCAATAAAGAATAAGCCAGATTTCACCGGGCTCAACTTACGGCTTCCTCGACTTGCATTCTCAACTTCTTTAATTTCTGGTTCAATTTTTCAGCAGTATCTTGAGCACGTTCAGCAGTCTTCTTCTCGTCATCAACAGCAAATTGTAATTCTTTGACTTTCTTCTCGCTCTTGCGGGCGGCTTTGATGACGTCAGTTGATTTACGGACTTCGGTATCCAAGTCATTCTCTATTTCCATGATGCGGGCTTCCAATTTTCGGATTTGGTTTTTCAAACCTTTTCCTCCAGCTGCTTCGGCTTCTTCGAGTCTTGATTGTAAATCAACGCATTGTTTGGATAACATGGCGCGTGATTTATCAGCAGTGGAGGCGGCATCTTGGGCGGAGTTCAATTCAGCCATCAATCGGGCGACTTCCGCCATTGCACGGGCGGCTTTTTCTTCACCAGCTTTAGCTTCGTTTTCAAGTTCTTCAATCTCTTCTTGAAGGGCGTGGTAATCACCTTCAGCCTTTCGTTTGGCGTTTGCAATGTTGTTGTACATGGATTGTAATTCGGCCGCGCGGTCAGCGAATTCGTTCTTCTCGTTATCGGCCAATTTGCGTGCGCGGTCAGCTTGCTCCAAGGCGACACGAGCTTCATCGAGTTGTACAGCCAAATCGTTAGCACGTCTTTCAGATCGTGATGCAGAATCACGCATATCATCGCGACCGCGTGACTCATCATCAATGAGGGCTTGCATCTCCTTAAGTTGGGCTTGTAATTTCTTGATAGCTTTCTGATAGTCTCCATTCGTTCGTAAGGCACCATCTAATTGAGATTCCAAATCAGCGACATCTGAGTCATACTTCTTCTTATTCTTCAGAAGTTCTCCCTTGGCACGTTGCTCAGCATCGATGGTGTTTTGAAGAGAATCCATTTGTCGTTGGTGGTTCTTACGCATCGTTTCGATTTCTTCGTCCTTTTCTGCTGAACGTCTGTCAGAGGTTAAGGAAACGTTATTAAAGGTTTTTAGCATCTTATTTTAGTAGGTAAGTAACTAAGTATGCAACTGCAGTCGGAGGCGAACTAAAGGCTCCTCTTTCGATAACTATCTACCCGAATGTAGTGAGGGTGCCACTCTTTCTCCCTGAATTACTCCACTCCATATTTATTGTAATGTATTTATTGTAGTGTTCTGATGTCCCAAAAAATGGAATGTTTTGAACATTTCAAAAGTTATTATAACCTCTTTTTCAAGATATGGTTAAAATGAAGGGCACAGAAAAACAGAATGGGTAAGTAATGTCATATTTCACTAAAATGGATACTCAAGCGTATGAATCAATGAAAAGAGAGAGCCATACTGTTACAAAAACCCATTTGGTTTACTCTCAAGAGAAGATCCTTTCCAATTCTAAATCTAAAGTATCTTGATATAAAGACCGTAAACAAAATCTTAAACGAGTCTTAAAAAGAAGTGTTCTGGTTACCTGTCTGACGTTTGCTTGATTTGAGTGAGCTCCAATTGGACTTTGAGATATTTGCCTTCTTCTTGTTCGAGAGCGGTTTCGGCTTCTTCCAATGCGATTTGAAGTTCTTCATTCTCCATTCCCAACTTACGTCGAATTTTCTCCACTTCAGCTGAGCTTTTGCCTCCATCAGAAAGCTGGTCTGTGATACTGGTGAGTTCAGCTATGGTGGAATAAGTGGTATTCATGATATGCACTACATCACGGACCCAATAGCCGATTGGTTGTAAGTGACGTTAAATCACTGAATACGTTACTTTCAACCAATCAGCTGTTGCGTCCGTGGAAGACATTGCAATGGTGCATATCATGAATTTGAAAGTAGAGACGTTATTAATTCCAACAACCTACTAAAATGGATTCTCCATAACTCAAACACGCACGGGGAACAAAATTTTGTTCAACTTAAGAAGATTTTGAGTTGTGGAGTAAAGTTTATAAGGCATTGTTAACTGAAGGGATCGTACAAGTTGTTAGAGTTAAGGTGAAATTCTGGTTCTAGAGTTTCGAGTTAAACATCTACTGTACATTATCGAATACACGTCTCGGACGAAGAGGTAGATAGCTCAAAAACATTGTTCATTGAAAAGCCATTGGTTAAAAAGAATTGTTTCGATAATTATGATATGAAAATGTTTGAAGATAACTTGAGAAAAGAAGGAAGGGTGAGTAAATAGCTAAGTAGCTTGGATGATAAATTACTGACAAACAAATATCAGATCAGCGTAGCGAGCTCAAGTAAAGAGAAATAACAACTTTAAAAAAAAGGCCGAAAACGAAAGGGACACCTACCAGTCAATGCGCGGTTTTCTTTCTTGAGTGCTTCATATTTCTCTTCAGTATCTTCATGAGCAGTGCGTACTTTGAGCAATTCAGTTGAATAACCACGTGCGTCGCGTTGTGACTTGTCCAAATCCGCTTGAACCTCATCACACTTGATTTTCCATTCGTTGATTTGTTGGTCAAATTTCTTTTGTTTTTTCTCAAGGTTGGATGCTTGTGCTTGTGCCTTCTCCAAGTCTAACAACAGGTCTTCAACTTCCTCGTTCATGCGGTTCTTGACTTTCTCCATAGATGACGCTTTGGATTCAGCAGCAGCCAAAGCTTCTTCCATCTCTTGGACTCGATTAGCCAGCTTACGTTTAGCATCCTCGAGCTCCTCAACACGGCTTGCACCTTCCATGTCATACTTGTTCTTCCATTGGGCCGCGTCAGCGTTCGCGCGGGACAATTTGGCTTGGAGTTCTGAGCGCGCGGCTTGTTCCTCCTCCAGTTGTTCGTTCAAAGATTCGATCTCTCCTAAAGCGTTTTGCAGTTTTTGGTGGTTGTCATGTTTGCCCTGTGAAGAAAAGAGAGGAAAGAGTGTTCATTGAGAGTGTCAAGTAAAACCATGCAAATTCTTTGCTTAATGTTTCATAGATGAGCCTTTTCAATAAGCTGTGGCTTCTATGGGGCATGTGAACGAAAGAGATTAGATAGTGTTTATAGAGAGGTAAAGTAAAGTAAAGAAAGGGCAACTTCATTGCTTAAAATGATTTTATAGATGTGAGCCTTTTCTACAGTAGACTCTTGCTTATTCGATATTCTATTATTCGAATCTTTTTATAATTCGAACTTATTCCTAGCATTATTATAGAAGGGTAAGGAGAAACCCTCTTAATATACTTTTTATAATTCGAATCTTTCTGTAATTTGAACAAATAAGATTCCCCTTTAGAGTTCGAATTAGCGAGAGTCATTTGTATAGGTTTTATATTTTGTTTGAAATGTCATTTTGAATCAGGTCTTTAAATTTTTTTCGTTGCTAGGGGTTACCTTGGATTCGGAATCGGCGCTGTTCTTTGCATCGTTGAAATTGGTTTCCATGGTTTTCAAGTTCTTAGTGGACAATCCTAACTTGTGTTCCGTTTCTTCGAGTTGTATGTTCAATGATGCATTCTCAGCGGCAGCTTTCGAGCATTTAGCTTCGGAGTCGGATAAGTTAGTTTCAAGTTCGTTAATCTTGCTGTGTAAGTCCTTGAGCTGTTCATCAAGAGCTCGGTTGTTTTTGTCGGCACCTTGTTTTTGTTTCTTGGCGGTTTCAAGTTGTCCGTGGACGTCATCGAGTTCGGCAGCTAAGTTGGCGCGTTCCTTGTCAGCCCTGTGGAGAAAAAAGTGATTGAATGAGAAAATTTCGGGTTACAATGCGTTTCAAGAAGTAAGAACCACACAATCACGTACCATCGTTTTCGTCAGTTTCAAATTTCAAGATTTTAGGCTTATTGGATCTTTGATTTCCATTTCCTAAATTCATATTTCATTCCAATTAAGTCTGCAGTATTCACGAGATCTGCATATGTCACATTAACTTACATTTTAACTTAATTCAACTTAATTTTTTCACATTTACTAGCTGATGATTGTTTAGGGACATAAAATTTAGAGTAGAGCTACAGAAATGAAGTTTGCTTCTTGGTAATGCTCCGTTACATTTGAGTACTATTGATACACTTGCAATGATATGTCAGATTGACATCCATCGAACGTCCACAACGAATCAAAATGCTTACTTAGATTTGGCTTTCTTGACGTTGTCGAGTTCTTCTTGAGCTTCAGCGAAAGCGGCGTTGAACTTTTGTTTGGTGGCGGCCAGGGCGGCGTCAGCGGCAGCCGCTTGTTCGTCCATTTCCTTTCTCAAGCGTTGATTCTCTTGTTCTCGTTTCTTGTTAACCTCAACTTGGGTGTTGGTGGCTCCGCTGGCGTTCTCCAATTGTTCGTTCATCTCCTCGATTTGAGATTCGAGATCTTTACGTGCCAATTCAACTTTTTGTCGGAGTTTTCTTTCCGTTTCAAGTTCATCCTCGAGCTCCTCAATTCTCGCCAATAATTCCTGGATTCGTTTTTGGAGTTGTTTGATCTGTTTTTCATTGCCTTCTTTAACCTCTTCGAGTTCCTTGATCGCTTTGTCACGCCTGGGAAAAAGTGATTTATTTACTCATTTAGAAACCTAAATCTAAAAATATCTAAGCAGTTGTCAATATTTATCACATGTTTTGTAGAAAGATTTTTAAAGCTACAATCCCAACAAAAATATTTGGCAGTAAAGCATGATTTTTTCATAATTTATGCTTTACCCCTCCCCCCAAACTTCAATGGTTGGATCGGTCGCTTCGGTGGACTTCAACATTGAAGTTTGGGGGGAGGGGGATGAAGGACACAGGAAATCAATCATTTTGAAGGTTTTTTTGACTTTACTGCCAAAATATTCTGGCTCTGATTGTAGCTAACCTAACCTGTAGGCACTATGACTGTCTGATAATTTGGTCCGATATAGTAGAATAGCAAGCGCGATAAAATTAATCGTAAACGAGCCAGATATTTCTCAAAGTAAGATTATCCTTCACCAAAACGATTTTGATTAAAAGTAAAATAGATAACAATCTCGTGAGGCCGCAGAACAACCACTGAGTAAAATGCAATACCGATTTATATTGAGTTCATATGAGATATACTTAATGGTGCTAAAATTCAAAAGGCTACTCTTTTTGATATCTAAAATTTTGTGGGCGTTGAATTATCACGGGCCTTCTTTCCTTCAAGATTAAAGATTCAAACCTGAAGAGTAATTTACATAAAGGAACAACAAGCAAAGAATGGGTGGAAATATTATTGAGCATGTTGCTTGTTGCTAGGTGCCGTCACAACTTACTTGACAACAGTGTCTTTCGCTTCTTTCAAAGATCCTTCAGTCTCCGCTAACTTGTCACGTGTATCTTTCAGTTCAGCTTCCACTTTACGTTTCTCCTTCTCAACCTTAGCCTTGGCGTCCTTCTCCTTCTTCAAGCTGTGCTCAGTCTAGATATTGAGGAGGAGAAAGCCAAAATGTAGTCCAAAGAAGGATCATGAAAAACGTGTTTTATCGGATAAAATTTTCAAAAGTTTCAGATTGACAATAAAGCCAGTTTTAAGGAGATAAGAGCAGTATCAAATATCACTCGAAAAAAAATTTAAAGAGGAAATGTTATAAGGTAAAACGCTCCGACATTCATCGTCTTGGATTGTCACAAGTCCATACAAGTAGTCTGAGATCTTTTCAACAATGGCTGTCTATAGTGTTGTTATACTATAACATATTCGATAGAAGTAAAACAGATATGAGATTAAATTACTTACGTCTTTAAGTTGTCCTTCAACTTTGTTTTTAGCTTTGTTCAAACTTGAGCATTTGTCTTCAGCAGCTTGGAGTTGCTCAGTTCTCTCTTCAAGAGATTCGTTCAGGTTCTTCTTCTCTTTGTTGAGTTTGGCGATTCCTTCTTCTTGGCGTGAAATGTCTTCATTCAAAGCGTCGATTTGTTTGTCACGTGATGTTTTCTCTTGTTCCAACTGGTGGAGAGAAAAAGAAACAGTGGTTAATTTTCATTGTTGAAAATGATTCAATATAAAGATTTCACAATAGAACACAAACACAAACGTTAGGTTAACTCGGGTTTCTTTCAACAACTTTCAGTTTGGCTTTTCACTTAACAAACTCCAAAAAAGGCACTCTTAACTACTCGAACGCTCCAGAACTCGAACTGTTACCATTTTTCAGCCAGTGCGGATAAAACAACGGACTGAAACTCGATGGGGGTTGATATTCCCATATTTTTCATGGCTTGGTATTCAATTCTTTTGTTTTCAAGTCAGAAAATTCATCGGGGATGAAAAATAGCATATTTTGCAGCGAGGATTGGTTTATTTGATTATTTTCAGTGGGGGACAAAAATGGGCGGTTAATTTTCCACCGGTGACAATATTTTAGCCAGTTTTTCCAGTAGGAAGGGGTCTCAGTGGATCTGTGCGAGAAGGGGGTGTTTCATGTATTAAGGGTGAGTATATATAAAAACATACGCGTTGAATATTGGTCTGCATATCTTCACACTTGTTGTTCAAATCATCAATCTTCGATTCGGCTTCTGCAACTTTTCCTTCCAGAACTTCAGAACTGTGCTCTTCAGATTCCAACTTTTCCAGAGCTTCATTGAGGCTCGATTCCAACTTGTCTTTTATGTTCTGTGTTTGCATGAGTTTGTCCTCAGCAGCGATCAGTCGATCAGTCTCAGCTTGGAGTTCTGCATACATCTTCTCTTTATCGGCAATCGTTTCAGTGAGTTGCGTCTCCATTTTCTTCCCTAGTAAGTAAAGGGGATGAGCTTGAAGTGATAGAGATGAAGCGTTCTTTAGAAAAAGTAATAAGATTCTTTTATTACATCTCAACGACCAACCAAATCAAATAAGAGCTTGTAAAAACTCCAGCTTGTCCCAAGTAAAGGAAGTATTTTCCAGTGGCTGTTGGCGGTGCAGAAAGTGAGGTCTATTCTCTTTTCTATTTGAATTAGACCTGGGAGGTCAAATGCTGAGATGGAGCGCCACACTTCTCAGCTCCCAGTACCTTATCGCCTAGATCAGATTACCCAATCTAAACTACTCATTCGCTGAGTTGGCGGTGACCGGGGATCGAGCCCACAACCCTTAGATTGTAAGGCGAATGCTCTACCAAATGAGCTACCCGGTCACGTTACTTCCCTGGAAGGGGAAATTGGTAGGGTTGTGTAGATCAGTGAATCAAAAAGATAAGAGAACAGTGAAAAGATAAAGAGCAGTTAAAAATGACAATGAGAGGAAAAAAAGGGAAAACTACTTATTGAGTGATTGTGATAGCAATGTAATGTGATAAGACATTCCTTTATATTTTACTGGATACACCAACTCGGGATCTGTCATTTAGTATCGATGACTCAGAACTTACGTTTTTCTTCGTCAGCCTTGGCTTGTTCTTTAGCCTTCTCCAATTCTTCCTCCTTTTCTTTCATCTCATCTTCAGCACGAGCGATGGAAAGTAAAGGTTGTACTTTAATGTACAATTTCCACCATGTCCAGTTTCTCAAGAACAAGAATTTTCGCACGTTTCGTTGGATGACTGCTAAACCAATTCTGTAGAAAGTAAATTTGAGAAATTTAAAATCAAATTAAATTAAACGGTAGTTTTAGAGACAAATAAGCTAAGTTTCGCAAAAACAAGAATATTCGCACCATTCCATAGAAGGTAGGGGTATCGGAAATTAATGACTTAAGAAATTCTGCAGTAGTAAAAATGGATCTTGATGTTCTATTAGACTAAAGACCCATTTTTACCTAGTTGGTAAAAAACATCAATCTGAAGAAAACGTTTCTGTATCTTCAGGATACATAGCTTCAAAAAGCCCCGTACATAGCTACCGTAAGTTGGTCTAATATCGACATCCCTTGTCTAATTCCGACACCCTTCTTTTTAGAGAAAGGAATATTATGAAAGCTTGAATCACTGATCACTGATTGAAAAAGGATTATTCCTCTCTGACCACTACGCAAAGAAAAACAGTTTCAACCTTTCTATAAATTTCAGCTGATAAAAAGGGTGTCAGAATTAGAGGAGGGATGTCGACATTAGAACGAGTTACGGTAGAGGGTTCAAGATAATGAATCCATAACACATGAGTCTTGACATCATTTGACTAAAAAATGCTCGGGTAGCATTGGGATCAATACGTCATTCTAACCCTGGAAAACTGTGACTTATAATTTACTCTACAACGAACACATACCTCTGGTCGCACATCTTCTTGTACTCTATACGCATAAGATGTCCTTTGCAGAAAGCTTGGAATTGAGAGATGATCTTTGACAATCGTTCGTCACGCATATCTTCAAGTTCTCCCACGATACCGGCACGGAAGAAGACTTTAGTGTGGCCAACACGGTATTCTGATTGATCCAGTTGTAGGGCTTCAATCAATTTCTCGGCAGCGACTTTCCCGTCGACGAATCCGGATGGGATAGCGGAAGCAGCCAAGATTTGGTAACTGAAACGTGAGAAGATCGTTTGGATGAGAGCATTGTAAAACTCAGAGAAAGTAGAAACGCAAAAGGAATCGAACTATAGAGTAGACTTCCGTCTATCCTAAGGGAGATTTCGGAGGGAACCATCTACTAGAGATGGTTCGATAAGAGATATTGGATCCATGAAGACTTACAACTTGATACAAAAGAAATTCATAGATCAACTCATGAAAATCCAAATATCCAAAGTATGATGGATTGGTAGGAGACTGTCAAGAATTTTACAGACAGTTGACACGCGTATCGGACTCAATGACCAGCATAAAAAGGTATTCATGGTACTCTTAGGTTCCAAATAAACGGGGGGGGGGTGGGGTTCGAATAAACGGGGGGGGTTGGAAAATTTTCTAGATTTTAATAAACGGGGGGCCTAATTGCCGGGGGGGTTGGAAATTGTACTTCTGAAACCCAAAAGTAGGTTAAAAATAGGCTAAAATCAGGCTATTTAGAGCAAAATAAGGGGCTTTCTCTTTGACAGCTGAAAATATTCTTAGAGATTAATAAACGGGGGGGGGGGGTCCTAATAAGGTTTCGAAAAATTAACAAGCGGGGGGGGGGCCCGTTTATTTGGAACCTAAGAGTATGCACCATTGCAATGTCTCGGACACAACAGCTGATTGGTGCTAAGTGACGTAAAATCAGTCAATACGTCACTTACAACCAACCAGTTGTTAGGTCAGTGGAAGATATTTCAATATCATGAATAGCAGGAGAAATTTACAAAAATCATAGTACCAGGAACTAACTTACCGTTGCCTGAAATCGGCGAACAACATACGTGATGGGAAACCTTTACGGCAGATACGGATTCCTTCCAACACACCATTACATCTCAATTGATGCAAGATGAGTTGTCCATCGACTTCACCAGGAGCTTTGTTTTCATTAGGAATGATACAACGGACAAAATGAGGGGATGTTGACATGAGAGTACCGAGCAAGTTCTTCAATTGCTCTTTGTGACGGTAGGAGACGGTTTGGAAAGCACTTCCCTTTCGGCGACCACCAGTGACTAAAATAATATAAAGGGATTGAGAAAGTTAGAATTAAAATACAATAGATTTTCCAGTCGTCATATTTTTTTTAAAAACGTTTTCAGTTGCAGCTTGCAGAGAATGATTTCTCTTTTTTCAAAAATCCATATCCCATGGATTTAGGGGGGGAGTAAAATGTATGAGCGTTATTATTGTATTTATTGGAAAATCTGCTTATAGCTACAGTCGACGCTCTCTAAAAAATGGGCTATTCCAGAAAAATTTTGTACCCCCTATGTTGAGGAGTTCTTTTTTCAAAAAAGTGACCCCTTGGATTTTCTTCCAATTTTTCAGGACCCCCTTGGATTTTTTCTCCCATTTCTTTGGAACACCCTGAATTTTTGACCTGGCTATACTGACCACCCTGGATTTTATCATTCAAAAAACCAGACCACCCTGGATTTTTTATTTTCCAGACTACCCTGGACGTCACACCTCCTCAACATAAGGGGTACAGACTATTTCTGGAATAACCCAATCGAAATAGGGAGCGTATCAAATAGAGCGTCGTTTATTAGTGTTTCTTTAAATATTATTATCGAATAATGTAACTTTACGAAGAGTAGAGCGTCGAAGAATAAGAGAGTGTTAACTAGAATGACAGCTGGCACACAACGTTGTTTCAACGTTCATCTAACGTTATATGGACGTTGTGGACGTTAGATGAACGTCGAAAAAACGTTGAGCGTCAACTAGAATGACAGTCTTTTCGACTCACCATCAGGATTGTAATCTTGGAAGAGATGAGAAACCAATGGATCAGTAGCTTTAGAGAAAAGTTGAGCAGAATGTTCATTGATCGGATCCTTGTTCTTCTCCAACCATCCGGCAACTGAGTATCCAACAGATCCAGCATAATGATGGAGAATGAAATCACCACCACCAGCTTTGGATTGTTTGGGTGTTGGTTTGGTGTAAGAGCTGTAATGAAAATACAGGTGATATTTAAGAGGGAAGGAACAAGTGAAAGCAGACAATTTCGGTTTAAGTCCACTAACAAATTGGTGGTTTCGTAGACGTCTGCGATTCAGACTAGCTTTTACCTTGATAAAAATAGAGCTCCAATGGGAAGGGGAGGCTTTTACTTTCGGTTCAAGTTAATGGGGATAAAACAACAGGGCATTTAGATACTAGCTCGCGTGACAAAATAATCAATGATCATATTTTATGCGGTCACTGAAAGACGAATCCGAATCTAAGTTAATAAATAAACTCAAATATTAAAAGAAGGAATGTTAGTCGATATTTTACGTAGATAGCCCAGTAATCTAGAACTTTTAGATTGTCTTTACAAGATCTATGGCCAGCCGGCTCGGCTATCTAAGAACTGAACGGAGCATTTGCAAGAATTGGGATTCGAACCACGAACCCTTGATTTAAGACGCTGACGCCTTGACTATTTGACCATTGCTCCCCAAGAATATAACGTGGACTCATAGATGGAAGTCAAGAAAAACAATAAATTTGTTTCACCTGTTGTTACCGGCGTGTTGTTTGTGCAACTTTTGCAAGTAGGTTTGATCGGTAGCCTTGGGGACGATACATTCCTCTTCAAGCATGGCGAAAACTCCCATAGGCTAAACAATGAGGATAAAATATAAGTTAGGTTTTTCGATTTTATTCAATGCGTTTAAATGCTAAAGAATTAAATTTTTTATTTTAATCCATACGGAAGAGCTCTTGGAAATTATCAAGCTACAACTTGAAACGTTTATTTAACCCGAAAATGTTTGTTTGGTATACGCTGAAAAGTTTTTAAGTGAAAAATCGTAGCTTAAGTTAAGATCATCTGTAGAAAATATTCTTAGTCCCCAACTCTAAATGTTAAGATCATCAAAAAGCTTCAAATAATTTGGATGTTCTTATAGAAAAACGTGTTTTAGAAGACTGGAAAACACTACAAATGTATTTGAGTCAGTTACCTTTTCGATCAAGTCGATGGTTTGTTCCAAATCCATACCAAAATCAATAAACTCCCAGTTGATACCTTCTTTCTTGTATTCTTCTTGTTCAAGAACGAACATGTGATGGTTGAAAAATTGTTGCAATTTCTCATTGGTCAAGTTGATACATAATTGTTCGAAGGAGTTGTACTGAAAACAGAAAAGAAGGGACGATTTTGAGAGTGTTACTATAGAAAGTTGGCCAGATTATCTGGGGGGCGTACGGTATTTCAGAATTGCGGAAATCGACCCTTTTTACTTCGGAATTTCGGGAATCGGGCAAAACTCCTTCGGTATTTCGGAATTCATAAATTGTTTCAGTATCGGAAATCCATGAATTTTTGCTTCGAAATTTCAGTGTTATAAAGTTTTTATCACCCTTTTTCGGAATTAATACATAAAAAATCACATTTGATGAAAAATTAGTCAAAACAAGGAAAAATACCCAAAAAAAATCGGTATCGGAATAGCAAGTATTTTTTTACGGAATTTCGGAAATTTTGGCAAAATTATTCGGTATTTCGGAAATTACAAACCCCGTACGCCCCCCGACTAGCTATACTGAAAGATGCAAGTTTTGAGAGTGGTACTATCATTAAGATGGCCGAGCAACCTTTGGTTAGGTTTCTATCTATACTTTAATTAGGAGAACTCCACCGAGAAAAAGCCTGAAAGAAATAGCTCTAATACAAGGAAATAAAGAGAGAAGAACTCCAAGAAAGAAATTACGAAGTAAGTAACTGAATTAATTGTTCCAAGGAGTTATACTGAAAGAGAGCAAGATTCAAGTTTGGTACTATAGGAAATTGGGCAGACGAGTTATACTGAAAGAGGGAAAGTTTTTGAGAGTGGTACTATCATTAAGATGGCCGGGCAACCTTTGGTTAGGTTTCTATGTATGCTTTAATTAGGAGAACTCCACCGAAAAAAAAACCTGAAAGAAATTAAGCTCTAATACAAGGAAATAAAGAGAGAAGAACTCCAAGAAAGAAATTACGAAGTAAGTAACTGAATCAATTGTTCCAAGGAGTTATACTGAAAGAGGACAAGGTACAAGTTTGGTACTATAGTAAGTCGGCCAGACGACCTTTGGTTAGGCTTCTTTACTTTAATCAAGTCATGAACTCCACAGAATTAGAAAATTCAAAGAAATAGCTCTAATTAGGAGAATTTGGTCAGGGGAATTTAGAGTCTATTTTTAAAGCATTTTCAATTAGGCTGCTTGATTGAGATGCCTTGGAGTTTTTACAAGATACTTCACTAATTGGTCATTTAAAGTGATAGAGATGACGCGTTCTTTAGAAAAAGTAATAAGATTCTTTTATTACATCTTAACGACCAACCAAATCAGATAAGAGCTTGTAAAAACTCCAGCTTGTCCCGCTTGATTAAGTCAACAGCAACTGATATACAGTATTAGCAGAATCAGCATTGACAGAAGTTACAGACAAAAGGGTTTGATTACACCATGAAATTTCACTCACGTCGAAGATTTCGAAGCCAGCAATATCCAGTACACCAATGAAATAAGATCGTCGTTCTTTGGTGTCTAAGGCCTTGTTTACACGTTGGACAATCCACCAAAACATACGTTCGAAGAGAGCTTTAGATAAACCAGCGACAGTGTATAAGACCTGGTTTACATTTTGTCCTTTATTTACGAATTCGGTACCGACTTTGACTTTGGGTTTGACCAGAGACTTGTGGAATTCACCGACCGCAATACCCAACAGGTAGCTGACACGTTCACCGTCTGATGGATAGGAAATAGTGGAATCAGAATAAAAACGATTGTTAAAATTCAAAAAAATGGAGTGCCCTAACAATGATATATCGTTATAGTGGTGAATATACAACCGAAATTATTTTTTGAACAAACAGGAAGCTCTTAACTGCACAATGAATCGTAATTGACGAGTATCCGCCACTATTAGGAGGCTGGTAACTATTTTCGTCGAATTATAGAGAGTTTATGTATACACCTTTTCGACCGTAGTCGCACGGTCAGGCGCGTGCCACTTAATTATTTAAATACCCCCCTAAACTCGCTCCAATTCTTTTTTGACACATTTTTCTAATGTCTATAGGTGCAAAAAAAGGACTGGGACGGTTTTAGTAGGATAAAGTGGACAAAAAAATACCCGCGCGGCAACTGACAGCTACGGTCGAAAAGGTGTATTCGAGATAAATCGAAGGAGACGGTATAAAGCAAAGTTGATATGTCTCCAAAATCGCCGTCCACTTTGCTCGACGACGGTAAAAACACAAAAATACTGTCGTCTGTTTAGGTGAGCAGAGGCGATAGAGAGCTGTACATCAACTTTTAACTTGTTTTTCGTCGACTTCACTTACCGTCGCTCTCAATATCCTCGCCTATGTTTGAGATATAGAAGAAACCGTGTCACTTACCAGCTGGGTCAACCACTTCAGCTTGCTCATCTCTGGGCTTTTGTTTGAATTTCATGTTTCCCATATTCATAATGGAAGCAACAACTTTGAACATAGACCATCTCTCCTCGTCACTAAAACCCAACACAGCAATAGCATTCTATGGGAAAATAATTGAAATATAAATCATGAGAACATACTAGAAGAAACTGTGTCAACTGAGCCAATTCACTTTATTAATATTGAGAATGTGGAAATTCGAGTGAAGATTAACCGTAAACTTTTTATTCTATTTATTCTATTGAAGCGATTCAACAAGTTAAGAACATTTAAAGGCTTTCAGGGCTCTTTAAAATACCCAGTTTCTGAGGAAATTGAATAAAAATACACAAAATACACAAAATTGTAAAATTAAGAACGTTTTAAGAACATAGTTAGGCTTCAAACTCGAAAAGATAGAAACATGCGAATGCTTCAAAAAATTTTGATGTTCTTATCAAAAAAAACGTGTATGAGTCATAGAGTCGATATTTTACATGGATAGCCCAGTAATCTAGGGCTTTTAGACAGTCTTTCGATTGTTTTTACGGGGTCCACGGCCAGCTGTCTCGGCTATCTATGAACTGAACAGAACATTGGGAGGAGCGGGGATTCGAACCGCGAACCTCTGGTTTGAGACGCTGACGCCCTAGACCACTTGGCCATCGCTCCTTTAAAGTCAACAAAGTCAACAAAGTGAACTTACACATAAGTCTTGGTATTCTGCGTGATCATCAATACGATCAACATGGGCCACACCTTTACTCAAGAAGTAATAATTATGAGCTTCACGTGTCAACAAACATAATTTCTGAAGTTCTTCGTCAGTTGTAGCATACAGAAGTTGGTAGAACACGTGATAGTTACGTTCAGCGTTTCCTTGATGAATGACACGATTCTTTTCCAACAAGTCTGATTAGTTAAGAATAAAATAATTCATGATATGCACCATTGCAATGTCTTCCATTCCACCCAATAGCTGATTGGTTGAAAGTGACGTATTGACTGATTTTACGTCACTTACAACCAATGAGCGATTGGTTCCGTGATGTAATGTCAGAAGACGTTGCAGTGGTGCATAGCATGAATTGTTACAGTCAACTCTTGTTAATTCATAATATTCATGACGTAATGTTTTCTACGGAAAGACCCCGGTTTTTGCCAGTAGTGTAAAATTTTATACAACTTTATTTGTCTAGTTTAAATTTGCCACGACTGGCTAAAACCGGGGTATTTCCGTATAGAACATTACGTCATGAATCATGAATTCGAACCTCTATTGTTAGAATCTTTCTGTAATTCAAACTAAAACATGGATCCCCTCAGCCGGAAAGTCGTCAAAAATACTTTCCGTTATTCCGCGAAGAAAAATCTTGATCCTTTGAAGATCGAGTTAGAGAGTCAAAATTATTAGCATTGTCAAGTAATGTCACCACTGCTTGAATGCTCTACCCACTGAATTACCCGATCACAGGGCTCCCTCAACTGGAGGATTTGGCAAAGAAATCACCTCTGATGGAAAAAGCAACCAAAATCTCTTCCAAATTAAAAAATTCAATAACAATCTAATCTACATTGAAAGCGAATTTGGAAAATCACACTGCAAAACATCCTACAGTAGTTTCAATCCAAAGAGAATCTTTTGAAAATGTTTAAAGAAAAATGTGATTTTCGTTTTCATTTCTTTGGTACAATCTTTGATCTTCTAACCCAGCTGGCACACAACGTTGTTTCAACGTTTATCTAACGTTCACAACGTCCATATAACGTTAGATGGACGTTGAAACAACGTTGTGTGCCAGCTGGGAAGGTAGAAGGATTTTGTTAAATGAGGAAAATCTTTCTACCTTAGAAGATCAAAGATTGTACCAACTGGTACACCAAAGAAATGAAAACGCAAATCACATTTTTTTCATACTTTTCGAAAATAAATCTACAAATACTTACAAGATTCGATATCAGCACCGGCCAGTTTACCAGTTTGCGAGAAATGGCAACGGATGAATTTACCCTGAAAATATTCATTTAGGAGGGTTTTCGAGACTACTGGCTCTAAAATTAGCGAAGATCACCGACCTTTACATATCCCTGGACTAAGTTACTCAATGCCGGCCAAGCAAAATATCATGATCGTACAATGGCTTCTTTACGGGTACCAACTTTCAAAAAAAAATTCGATCAAAGATGGCGGATATAGCTTGGTCCAGGGATATATAAAGGTCAGTGATCAAGATCAATTGAAACGAACCAAATAATCATGGTTTGACAGAAATAGGTACGAAAGACAAAGAGGCTAAGAGGGCCTCCCCAATGGGCACAAACGTCTTTTGGACGTCTAATGTACGTTTCTAGGACGTCCAAAAGTCTTAAAGCCGTCCATTGAATGTCCATAAGACGTTTCGTGCCCATAGGGTCAACTCCTTCATGATAGATTAATAATTAACAGATTATTTTTCAGATTTGCTTTGACGGTTTGAAATATCAAAATAAGGTGCTGTCGTAATTTGAGTCAGCTATACAGATGACAAAGTCTGAATTTTAGCGTAAATTCAGATTATACTTAACTGTGTTTTAAAACTTTTTAAAACTTACGAATCGAGAGGAGTTGTTGTTTCTTGTTGTCTTGGCGTTTCCGAAGGCTTCTAATAAGGGATTGGCTTGGACGACTTGTTCATCGAGACCTCCCTTGACTCTGATTCCAGTATCAGGTGCATCTTCCTGTGAACGTGGGCGTGGGCGAAGGCGTAAAGAGTTGGGCGTTTTTGTGAAGAGTTGGGCGTAGGTGGAAGGTGGAAAGTGATGTGATGTGTGATGGTTTGTAGAAGATTGAGGTAAAATAAAAAGAACAACTGATTAGCTAGAGGCCGGCAGGATACATAATAAATCTTAATGGGTATGTGATTGAGTATTGAAAGTATATTTGTCTGAGTGGAGGATAAAATCTCAACGACGGCTTCCCCAAGGAAAGATATTAATTAATGACATAAAAGGCAGAGACTCGTTGAGAAATCAGTGAACGAATTTTATGTCTATACACCTTTTCGACCGTAGTCGCGAAGTCAGCCATGTACCACTTTATTATTTCATTATCCTCCTAAACTCGATCCAAACCTTTTTTTACACCTTTTTCTATTGTCTATAGGTGAAAAAAAAAGACTGGGACGGTTTTAGGGTGGTAAAACGGACAAAAAATGCTCGCGCGGTAATTGTCGGCTACGGTGGAAAAGGTGTATTCATACAAAACAAAAATATGACCCAACAATAAGTGTTGGTCTAATCAAAGGGTAAAAAAAATTCGCAATCGACCACGAAATCTTAAAGTATCAAATCTTGAAGTCTTGAGTTTCAAATTTAAAGGTTAGCTCTAGATATGATCTTTATACAATTATCATTAATTACTATGATTTTACATTTTTCATGGTTGGCTTAAAAACGAAGTCAAAACAAAAACCACTTTACGAAAAGAAACTAATGGATTGTAAAAAAGGCGTACCTTCTTCTTTTCAACACCAGCAACTTTGGCGATGTACTGGATGACTTTCTTGGTGTTCTCTGTCTTTCCAGCACCAGATTCACCACTGTGGTAAAGGATTCAATGAAAGTTAAAAAATTTAAAAGCCCAGCACTCCAAAAGATACAATGACGAAAGTGGCTTAACTGGATTTTCCAAGTTGATACACAAGGAAAGAATATTGCTCAAAGTAAAAAAGAGATTTAATTGGAAAACTGGACAGGGATTTCAAAGAAATTAACATATAGATATTTTTGCACGATCATCATAGAAAACTCAGAAGACTAAGGACTCGCTTGCAAAAGGACTTAGTCATATCAAAGTCGATTCGATTCACTCTTTTTTGCTTTGTGCGGAAACCATGTCAGCAGAATTATAGTAATTCCCTTGAAAGTGGTTTCTACATGGTAGAGTGCAAACTTCAAGTGAATGGACTTTACCCAGCTGGCACACAACGTTGTTCCAACGTTTACCTAATGTTCACAACGTCTATACACAACGTTAGATGAACGTTGACATAACGTTGTTTGCCAGCTGGTGTGCCGGATGGGAGACTTACGTAATCAACATAGATTGGTTTTCGTGTTCGATCAACATATCTTGGTAAGCGGTATCCACAATAGCGAAAACGTGAGGAGGCATTTCAGAAGGCCTCTTTCCACGGTACATCTTGACCACTGTATCGGTATAAATGGGTAAACGACGGTAAGGGTTGATAGCCACACAGAAAAGACCTGAGTACGTCTACAAAGAAGAAAACACAGCATATTTTATAAAAATTCAGTATACTTAAGACGTAGAGACTTTCGCGAGCATAAACTTTCACGAATCACCCACTCAAGAATTTCCAAAGACATTTACTTTGGCAAAAAGGGCTAAAATTCGCGAAAATCGCGAAAGTTTCTGCTCGCAAAAGTTTGTACGCCTAAATACACGTTTTTTATAACAACAAACTATATAAGAACATAAGACTACGATGACCATAATATCAAGAACAAGTTAGGAACATTTAAGGCTTCGCAGAATCGAAAACACAAAATTTCTCAGGAAAATAGTGAAGATAGGAACATGTTAAGAAGATTTTTAGGCTTGCAACTCAAAAGTTAAGAACATCCGAAGGCTCCAAAGATTTTGGTTGTTCTTGTAAAAAATGTATAGACTCGTAATAAGTTCCATAGTTTATTTGTTTAAGCATGAAGGTAATAAAGATAGATGGAGAGTCAATGCCTTTTGTTCTATTCTGATTTATCATCGGAAGCAAACAGCTGTTTGGTTGCTTTGGGAATAAGATGATTAATTTTGGGTATACTCGCGGGAATATTTAAGATGAATGAAAAGGCATTACATTTTTAACAAGTATATTGAAATATAATAGCCTTGTCATGAAAAATTGAAAAAAACTTAACATAATAAGCACAATACTCCAAACTTCTAGGGGAAGCTGCCCATAAAGCCATCGATAGATTTAAAAAATAATTACGTGTTACGATTAGGGACCTTGTATCGATCATTTTGTCAGAGTATGAAAACCGCTGCTCACTTAGACGTGAAGAGTTTAAGATAAGAAACTTTCAATGATAATGTGATGCGACTCTCAATGTTCACAAAATGCCAGCCCAAAAATATATCCTTATGAAATCAATATATTCTTTTATCCTTAAATCAGTTGAAACTATTTCGAATCGCATTTTAACTAAGATTTCTCGCAAAATTAAGTTTTTCAAAATAAACGGACCAGCCTCTTTCTGTTCTTATAAAGTTATAAATTGATGTTTTTTGCTTCCAATGATGGTACATCAAAGAAAATCCGCTCTGAATAGATTTATAAAAGCTTTCAACGACCATTTAGGTAATTACCGAGACGTTTTCTCTCCATCTGTATTTTTATTACGTTCATGGTTTAAGGAACAAAACTATTAACAATTTAGGCCTTAGATTTCCCGAAAGAGAGTCCCCATATGGAAACGTTTTTCTTGACACCCTATCTGAATTCATTGTAGTAAAAAATAGCGTGGTGTTTTAGAGATTACTTAAGGCAGGCGAGCTAAAATTCTACTGGCTCTTAAAGGGGCGCTAACGAAGACGGTTGTTTCTTTTCAAAGGAGAACCCTTGATGTAGTTTAAGGTAATCCACGCAAAATAATGGACATTAAAAAAATTTACGTAGAAAATAATTTAAAGTTTTGTTTTTAAATAAGAGTGATATCGTTTGCTTACTCATCAATTTAATTTACAAGCTTTTTCACATTGAATCGACACGGATGTGGAGCAAGATTGGTCAGAAAGAGGAAAATAAAATATTTTTTTGTTTATATCAGCATAAACAATAGGGAGACACTGTTCTGATATGAAATATGTGCCTGATATGAAACGGGAACACTTATGTAAAAATAAAACCTTTAAAATTGGACAATATATTTCAAAAAGTTATTTAATATCATAGTTTCATGCTTGGTCAAAAGTAAAGAATGTAAAGAAGGAGCTATCTTGGAATTAGCTTTTTTGATGAGTATCATCTATCATAAATTTCACGTACTGAACAATGGGCCATTCCATTTTATCTCCATACAGAGGGTGGAGGAACATTTCCAGGGGGTCTAACAGAGTGTTTTTTCATTTTCCAGGGGGTAAAAAGTTATTCTAAAATTTCCAGGGGGTAGAAGACAGGTTTTAGTTCGTCCACCGCCACTTTAAAGTATGAAAAGAATTTTTTCCAACGGTTTCTTTGCAAATTTTGCCACTTTCCAGGGGGTATCCACACATTTCAAAAGAAATGTTTTTTGACTTAAAAGGTTCGTCCAAAACCCCCTGTATGGAAATTTAATGGAATGGTCCAATATAAGACGACTGAATTCGAAAATGCTAGTTTTTTTAAAAGTTAACAAAATTAGTGAAATTCTTTGAAAGAATACAAATTTGACAAGTTTAGAGAAAATTAACGAGAAGTGGTGAAACGAAATTCGTGTTTATAGAAAAAGATGAAAAAATTGTCATTTTTGACATTGTCATTCTAATAAAAAGTTTGCGTTCCAAACATCTAAGTATAGGAAAGTATATCAATGATTTTTATTTGATTATGATAGATCAAACATAGTATATGTGTAACAAGGTCATATCATAACAATCAAAAAAGAAATTGGTTTATTTGTACATTTATATTATCCCCATTTTTCTTGTGGTAATCTAATACCAGGTTTGTATTATAAGTACAAACTTTTTTAATAAGACCATTCAAGCCTTCAGGGGTTCTTAACTTTGGGTTTAAAGCTTAAAATTGTTCTTAAAATGTTCTTTTTTTCTCCATTTTGTTATCATTTTTACCATTACCGAGTCCATAAAGCTTTAAGATGTTCTTAATTTGTTCTTGGTATTTTGGAAACCGAAGCCTTATGTTCTTATACAGTTTGTTCTTATATATGTATATATGTATATCTGGTATTTCAATCGAAAATCAATCTCTTTTATGTTTGTTAAGATTTATCTACAGATGGATGAACGTTGTAGCTTGTATGAAACCCTTTTATATGAACACATACAAAACTAAGGTTTTGGGTTAATCGATTACAGTGGGGTTTTTATGGGAAAACTGTTAGATTAATTAGCAGGTACATGATGTTTTTAACAAAACAAATATTTTGCAAGTATAATGTTTGATTAAAGTGGTAATAACTTCATCTAAAAGGTTTACCCCTAATAAATCTAGTCAATGCACCAATAATGCGCTTTTGTTTTATTGAGCTATAATGTTCAAATTTTAGCATGTATGTCACTGCTTTTAGATAGGCTGGACTGAAAGAACCAGAATATAATTTCGGTTGCGGTTACTCGCAAAATAAATGTGCAAAAGTTTGTTTCGGTTTCAAGTGAGGCTGACCCCGTAACATTATCAATGAAAAAAAGCTTGGAGTAATTCAAATAGTTTTTGTTTCATTTCTGATAAAAAATATTGCTCTTTGTTTATAGAAGCACATAATTGTGGGAGGTCAAATTAAGGATGATAATTGTGAGCTCTCGATGCAGTTTAACGGTATTAGAGATAATTGCTTGTGGGCTTCCCTGAGATTGATTTGAGTTTTTGCTTTTCCTCGTTTTATGGAGCTTTCTTTTTGCGAAATCGCACATTTTTAATGCAAAGAAAGTTTGAAATAAAGAAAATAGTCGAGTCAGCTGTTTTGCGAGGATAAAAAGGGGCAATTGGTACTTCATCCCGAAACGGCAAGTTATGTTATAAATAAGTTAAAGAAATTTATCCCACCTAAGAACAACAAATTCATTAGATGCTGCCGAAATTGTGGATTCATAAATTACAAGGAAGGTCACGGAGAAAGACACTTTTTATCGTTTTTAAATTGATAGTGACTATTAGTAATTGAATGAGACTGTTAGAGACCTACCAATAAAAGCTAAATAATATTTTAGCTTTAAAGAAGCTCTCGGGGCCTCAAAAAAGTGATTTTTAAGTCAGAATCACACGGTCATTAGACTCGGACCCAGGGTATATGAAAACAACGTAAAGACTTACGTAAATCAAACCGATTTCATAACGAGCGGCCAAATTATGTAAGACGGACGCTTCGTTCAGGTAAGTCAAGCTAGCCATGTCTTGACATTTCTCGTACTTTGGAGGGTTCATTTGATCGCATTTTTCCTTCAACAATTCCATACTCTACAAAAATACAGTACAAAAAGTTGAAATTACAAACAATCAATGACTTCTATGAACCCAAGACTAAGATATATCCGCCATCTTTGATCAGAGCTTCTCTTGTAAGTGGTACCCGTAAAAAAACCATTGCAGTGTTTAAAACTTCGCCTAACGTTAAACGGCCATGTCAAAGATTTTGGTAGGCCGTGATTGCGAGACTGCCTCCAGGGTGTATATATAAAGCTCATGGTATATGACGCATATGAATAAATACTGCCGACCAAAACCGAACAAAATATGGCAGGTCAATCTAAATTGTTAACTGAGTTTGAAAAAATTTTATAGTAAAAATTTACTTTCGATACACTTTTGATAAGATTCAAAAGCTGTCAGATTGGCAAAATATGGTAGAATAAAAAAGTAATGAAAAAGAACAAAATTAAAGTCAATTTGTTATACCTTTCCAGCTTGAGTTTCGACAGTAACTTTATCTCCAGATGCGGATTTCACTTGAGCTGCAACGTATCCTTTGTTTCCCTCCTTGACTGGTACCCAGACCCATTTCTTAGCATCGAAACTTTTAGCCTGTTCTTTCATAGCCTGAGATTTGTCGACCTGAAGGTACAACATCGGATCCTTGTCCATGGCATTTTCAAATGCCGCCATTTTGTTGTTATTTGGTTACCAAAAGTAACTACCAACAAATAGGATGACAAATATTAACCGATGAAAATTTTGAAATGTTTTTGAGCCTTCGTTAAAAGAACTGCTCTTGCGTTTGCCTGTGACCTGTGAGCGTTGGACTGATATTCCAAACTCTAAAAGCCAATGCACTATTTCCTGCAAAAACGTTCCATCTTATATGTTTCATAGTAGAGATTATAGATTTCTATTGTTTACACCCTTTATTGTGCTTTTGACCAATCAGATTACAGATAAAACGATTTGACTGAAATTTAACTTGACAATTGATCGATGATTATTATTAAAAAAGAAATTCACTTTACTTTTTTTTCCTTGGTTCAAAATTAACAAAAGAATAATGGAAAGATTTTTGTTATCATAATTATTATAATTTTCATGACAAAAAATGTTCGAAATACAACTTTTAATTATAAGAAAATGTATCGACATCTTCTTTCGAGCAAAGTAGTTTTTAATACCCAGATTTATATCATTGGAAAGATTTGATGACTTGGCACTTTTGAAAATCCATTTATTGAAATACCAAAGAACGACAAAAAAAAGGTCCTAATGAATACCTTTTAGTGCAGTAAAGTAAAAAAATACAAAAATCAATGACTTTAAAATTGATTACCATATATGGTGGGCGTGTTGGAGATGTAACTGTGTTCTTATAAAAAGTTGATTGGAATATTATTTTAGATGATGGTGCCCTTATACATATTTTTATGAGAACATCTGAAATTTTTGAAGCCTTTTGATTTTTAACTTTTTGAGTTGTAAGTTTAAACATAATCTTAACATGTTCTTATTTTCACCATTTTGTGAGTATTTTGGTCTATTATCCTAAGAAATTAGATATTTAAGAGTCAGCAAAGCCTTAAAATGTTCTTAACTTGAATATAAGATTTTGGTCATCGAACTCTTACGTTCCTATATAGTTTGTTCTTATAAAAAAATGTGTATATCTTGAACTAGTACTCAAAAAAGTTTGAATAGGGGTCAAAGTGTACATTTAAAGAGCTTTGACAAAGTGTCACCGACTGCTATCAAATCAACGAAAAATTTTCAATATTTAGACCCCTTACTCTCTATTTGTTTGTTAAAATGTTTTGTTGAAAATGTTTCAGTCATATACGATTTCATGTTATGTAATTGAATAGTATAGTATAGGGTTGATCGTTTAATAATGATACTATGTAAAAAGATTGTATATAATTATCATGATAAGTATAAGAAAGAGCATAATTATCTCAAGCAGAATTATAAGAACACGGACGCTCATAAAAAGAAAATTTTGGCGAAAACGAAACTCTTACAGCTTTCGGATGCTCTAAACTTTTTTTCAGTTTGAAGCATAGAGATTTTCTTAAAATGATTCTTAATTTCACCATTACATAGTGTTTTAGAGTCTGCTTAGCCTTAAAAGTAACTTAACTTTAATATTTTCGTAAACAAAACCTTATGTTCTTATATAGTGTTTGTTCTTATAAAAAGAACGTTACTACGTTAAAAGTCCGATGCAGAAATTGGCCAAAAATATTGGATGGGACTGAAATAAATGTCTTTAAACCTTTCTACACGCCCTGTGTAAGTTCTTGCAAAGGAATGATTCTTTCTAGTACACGTTTTTTATAAGAACAAACTATATAAAAATATAAGGCTTCGATGGAAAAAATGTTAAGAACAAGTTAAGAACATTTAAAGACTTTGCAGACTCTAAAGCACCGAATTTCTTAGGAAAATAGACAAAAATACTCCAAAAATTGCGAAAATAAGAACATGTTAAGAGCATTTTTAGGCTTAAAACTAAAAACAAACGTGCACAAATAATACATTCTCACCTCATTGCAAGTCATGGGGTCTTTTTCAGATAGCCAAATGAACCAGAAAAGTTCATATAAAGGAGAAGATACTTTCAGCAGCATTTTACTAGAACTCCCAGACGTGATCTAAAATAATTAAAGGTTAGAATAATAAGAGATGTTTTTAAGAGGGGAGAATAGGTCTATACAGCCATCCATAAAGTACGTACGCAGTGAAGAGGGGAGAGGGTGGTCCAGAAAAAGCCTATACGTCTATTGTTTAAATGACGGCATTTCTTTGGTTCTCTGCGTACAAGGGGAAGGGGTATCAGATATTCGAGCAGGTCTTGCATACGTACTTTATGGATGACCCCTATCCAGGCTTGTATTGTAAACGTATCTACACAGTCCTAGCGAGTACGTCACCTAGAACCGGGATTTTTCATTTCGTTACTGCGTAGAAAAGGCCGTATAGGCTAACATAGTCCTTACTTCAAAATTTTACTCGAAACTTACTGTGCAAATGGATGTGATTACCCATGAAGAAAACTTCTTAGAAAATTTGCAAGTCCTAGACAGACTTGTAAGACCTTTTAAATCAGCATGTAAGCGCTTTAAGCCAATTTGTAAGCACCCTTAAGCCTACCCAGGCCATTAATGTTCATTTGTCTTAAATTTTTAAAGCCGACTTAACCATCTATTAAGCCAAGCCCTGTGCTGGAGTAACTTGTTGGATTTTGAGTTAGCCTCAAGATTGATCATCATTGACTATCAACAGCATCAAGGGCTAAATGGAATACGTGGTACATGGGCTTTTAAAAAGGAATTCAAGCTAGTATTTGATTCAGGCTAGTATTTGATGAAGGCAGGATGAAGTCAACCTTATAGTGCTAATAAAAACCATAAATACAAAAATAAATACCTACATTTTTTCATTTGAATATTTGTAATAACAAGTTCTTAAGCTCAGCATAGTTTATTGTCTGGTAAACCAAAAGGGTATTAGTCTGGTCAAAACAAAACCGATTGACAGGACAGACACAACTTAAAAAAGAAATCTCAGTTCTTATTGATAAGCTTATTAAATAGTTTATGAAAAAATATGTCATTTTTTTCAGTGTAACAGTTCATGATTGATAACCTTACTTCTCGAAAAAATGTCTGTTAGTTTTGTAGGCGTTTTCCAGTACCAAAATTGTCGGCTCAAATTTTACTAAAAAATCACATAAATGGCTCAAAAATAACTCTAAGTTATTAGTAAATGTATTGATTTTAGATTAGGCAATCTTTGGGTGTGTTTGTTAAGGTCTTTGTTGAGATTCAGGGAACAGATTTTTGGGTGGCCATAAAAATTCCGATATCAAAAACTGTAAAACGACTGTAAGAGAATGATTAAATTCTTTACTCCTTTTGTTCTTTGCAGACATCAATTCCAAAAAGTTTTGATTTAGTTTTAAAATTAGAAACAAGAACAAGAAATTTAATAGCAGACATCGTCAAGCTTATTCACGAAGACAAATACAAGTTTGATACCGGAGTGAGTACGGGTAAAGGAAATAAGGACTTTGACTTTAGAGAAGATGTCAACCAAGGGGTTCTTCTGAGTGCAAATAATAAAATTATCGTGGGAATTAATCAAGGCAAATGTTCTTATAACGCCTTGCCTTGATAGAAAAGAAAGAATTTGTAGTGTTTTCCCTTTTATGGGTATTTTTTAATATAAATCTATTGAAATCTGAAATTTTCAAATACTGTCATTTCTTCCAAAAATAATGTGATTATCTTTAACGGAATCCCTTTGGAGCGGGTACCTTGTAACTCGGACGAGAGCTATGCTTACGGAAAATTTACACTTTTATGTGGTCAAAAGCTTATGAATAAATATTTGGAACAATCTTTAGCTCGGTAATTCAGAAATTTCTGAGCAGATACTAATTCTTAGGTCTCAGTGAAGAACGATTTGAGAACACTCTCGGAAAATAAGTGAATTACTGAATGAACAGGTACTTATTTCGAATAAACGCCCCTCCTAAAAAAACAAAGAATCTGAAGTAATGGGCTCTTCTAGAAAATGTTCGGATATGGGGGTGGAGGATATAGTGTCCGGGGGGTTAGACCTGCTGTCCAGGGGGTCAAAAGTCTCAATATCCGGAGGGTAAATTTCCAAATAATGTTACATCCTCCACACCCCCCCCCATATTCAATTTATTTCTGGATAAGCCCAATACGATGGTCATACTTTAGTGGCGATGTCTGTTAAAGTAGTAAGGTGAAATCCTATACTGCATTTTCGGTTTTGTCCCTCTTTGAAATCATAAATTAATTTCTGTAAGGCTCGGAATGCTGACAAAAGGATTAAAGAAAGCAAAAAGAAACAACATTTTTCGAGGATCTTTCAGATTGATTATTTCACAAAAACCTATTTTTACAGAATTTTCAAACCGATACATATACCTTATCGGCCCTTTTTACGCCGGCCGTTATTTTTGGGCTTGTGGCGTAATAAAGGCCGGTGAAAAAAGGGTCGATAAGGTTATCAGAAATGGTTTTATTTCAAATTTCTAACAATCTCTAAGTTTAACACTTTTTAACACATTTCGATCTGTTTATGTTACATCGGACATATTGAAAGACGTTCCGACTGAATTGGCCACAAAATCTGCTATCGACGTCACACTGTTGTGTACAAGTGAGTACTGGCCGACTGTGATGGGCTTTTAGTCTCGTGCCACCCAGGAGCTTGGAAGCTTTTGGACATCCTTCATTCATCACGCAATATCTATAACAAAGAGGGCAACAAAGATTGGTCGATTTTAATTTGAATGGAGTAGATTAGGATATATTATATAAAAAAGTGTTTATCCCATCCCTCATCTGGAGGAAGTCATTTTTGGATGGTCGATCGACTATTTCCTAGTATCTTCCTCGTTTACTTTCAAAAGCTCAATGTACCCTCGCGCCACACAAGGACTTGGAAAACCCAATTTCCCTGACGTCGATGAGGGTAATTTTTCCCAATAACTCATCGGGGAGGGTCACTTAGGCAAAATTGGGTACAGGGACGCGCCACTGGTCAGGGTCCCTTTTTAGGCTCTGAAGATAACTGACATGATCCCAAATTTACAATTTTTCAAGATTTGTATCTGACAGGGTTGACTTTTGATAATTTTTAACAATCTTTGGGGTGGAAATTAGAAAATCTTTCAATTTCTGTCTATTTTTAGTCATTTTGGCCACTTTTCAGGGTGGAAATGGGAAAAAATTTTAATTTTCGTTCTGACAGGGTCCAAAATTTAAAAAATATCTGACAGGGTCCATTTTTAAAGCTCCAGCGACACGTCCCCGTCGGCCGTCAAGGTCAGTGCCCCCCGGAGCTTAACAAGAAATAAGAGAGTTGGCAACAAATGGGATAAATTTTCGCGGGGATTAATTTTCGCGGATTTCGCGGATTTGGGTGTCATCCGCGAAAATAAGTCCCATTGGAAATTTGAAAAAGGCCCATCCGCGAAAATTAGTTTCCGCGAAAAATTTGAATTTTTTTTGCGATCCGCGAAATTTCTATTTTTATCGTTTTTTATTTTTTTTTTCTACATGAGGGCACGCAACCCTCGAAAAAGGTCAAATCCTCGATATGCTTGTTAGCAAAAAATCGTTTTCCTCAAAATTTTCTTCACAAATTTACAAACTTGTAAGAGGTTTGGAAAAATTGTTATCTAAAGTGATCGCTTATTGTTAAAAGCTTTTCAATGCAAGAGGGTAATCCAACTGGCTTGAAATTAAACATTTAAAAGAATATGTAAGAAAAGGAGGGAAAACGGAAAACAAAAGGTTTTTTTTTCAATGATAAGAAAGAGTGAAAATAACGAAACAACAATTTTAAGTCATTTATTTATCTCTCTTTTGCTTCTTTTAACAAGTTAAAAAACTTCCTAATCTAACAAAATAGGCGCATTAGATGTCTTCGGGATAACAGATGGGTTTTCTGGTTTACTCGGACGCTTTGTTTTGGCAGCAGCAGTATTTGCAAACAGTGTTCTTTATCTCCACGCCCTATTCCAAAACACCCTCTTATTACATGTTTTTTTTATAAGCATACAAAAATCCGAAAACAGGCTCAGAAATGCTTAGGTCGAAAACTTAATAAGGCTGAAAAATGCTTGAGGGGATGCTTAAATCTAAAGCATAAATTTAGGGAAATACTGAAAATCGGTAAAATTCCAGCCAAAAAAAGCCAAAATCAGGAAAAAAACATTTTTCGTAGGCTCAAGTAATGCTTGCCATATGCTTAATTTTTCCCCATATCTGAGCCTAGATATGCTTATAAGTGCAATGCTTATAAAAAAAAACGTACTTGAAAAAAAAATTCTTAATTTTCCTGGAAAAATTTTACTTCAATGTTTTGACCCTTTTCAAAATTTTTAATTTGTACCCCAATCCGCGAAATTAAATCCCCGCGAAAAATCAGGAAATCCCTCATCCGCGAAAATTAATCCCCGCAAAAGCTTAAAATTTCGCAGATGAGCTCAACCGCGAAATTTAATCCCCGCGAAAATTTATCCCATTAAAGTATATCAGCCTTCGCTTTATCATGGTTGATCTAAACTCAGATTTTTTGGTAGAAATTATGTTTTAAGTAGGAAATCATTGATTCCCATCAACGCATATTCATGGGCCAATCTCTATTAGCTTTAAAGCTAGTACAGATTTGTACACATTTTTCGACTTTAAAGAATATATACATTAACATTAATATCGTATTATTTGTTGCAGAAAATCTAACAATATCAAACTAAAGTGATGGAGAAATTCACTGACCTGTTAATAGCATCGCATACTAGCTTATAAAAATTCGTCTTCCGTGCTTTTTGAAGACAATCACGATTCAGTTTTAAGCATACACCATTACATTTCCGTAAACTTCCATATTTTTTGATGGTCTGTGCAGAGGAGAGGTGATGAAGGAGAGATACCACAACCACCAATAACAGAAGACAATCTAAAAAGAAGAAAAGCATGTATGGAGTAATTTGGTCAGAACCTCGGATAATAATATATGTATATTTTTATTGAAAGCTCTTAGTTTGATGGAAATATTTGCCGAAAAAGTACACTCAAAAGTTCATTAAAATTGCCACCGCAGTAAAACTTTCTGACACTTTACGCAGGAAGCTATTGTGTTGTCGAAAGTCTTCTTCTAGATGTTGTCAAAAACTACATGAAAGATGTTTATACAGCTGTAGTTTCAGTTTTTTTTCTATTTTCAAGTATTCACGCAAGTAAAAAAGCCCACGCATTCACCCAAACCGCTGGAGGCCCCTTAGAGGTAAATAAGTTTAAGGGACCGAAGAAAAGCGACACTACTTAGCCACGTACAGTACTACTTTTCAAGATTCAGAAACGTACGGGCCGGTATTATAAATTAAACATGGGTTTATATATATACGCTACACTTTTTAGACGGCTCTTTACTTCAACCAGTTTTCAGATTAAGTTTCATTTATTTCCATTAACCAACTTTACCAACCAAATAGATGAGGTCCCCCAAGCGGTAAGTCTGATCACGATATCACGCAGTTTTTTGTTTTCAATCACGATCACAAAATCAGCCAGAGATTTGGATAATCACGCATCACGGCTCAAAAATCCTTAAAATCACGATCACGTTTTCATCCCTGATCACGCAATCACGAAAAAAAAATCAAAGAAAAAAGTCCCATTCAAGCAGTTACACATAAAGAAAATAGGAAGATGCTCGACGGGTTTAAGGAAATATACGTTGATTCAAAAATGAAACTTTCTTACCTTTAAGAGAAGTCATTTTTTGAAAATTTGATCACGTGACCCAGCTCTTGAGATGATATCTTGACAAGTGGCCACAATCAAATCGCCTCCAATCGAGTTATAAACTCATTTTAATAGCTTTGATATTATGATTAACAGGGTTCATCCCCTTATTCTCCAATTAAAGTGATAAATAGTTCGAAAACTCATTTTTAAATAGGGAATGAACAGATTTCCATTTTCTTCGGATATGCACTTACAAAAAGATATCAGATTTTAAATGTGAATTAAAAAGAAGGAAAATTAGTAAATCCCACAAAATTTGAAAACAATAACACCAGATTCGATATCCTTCCAGAAGGTACTTTTTGCTGAGAAGATTGATTAATACAGTAAGGAAATACACCTTGTTCAACGCTCAATAAACATATCTGAAAAGGGGCAGAAAGATGAGCTTACTGTGAGATCTATGAAAAGGAATGAGTTTGATTGACAACTTTTGTCCTTAAAACAGGGGAACTAATGTTCGCCGTTTTGGGAGTCTACCGCAAAAATTAGTTCCACGAAATGCATTTTTTACTAAAAACCCTCAAATAAAAATAAAAGAATTTTCAAAAGTGTCAAAAAAGTTCCGCAAAAAATACGCGAAAAAAACAAAAATTCCACCAATGGAAATTAAAAATATATTTTCAATATTTTCATAAACTGCGCTATTGTTTTTGCGGCAATTTGGAACTGGCACTCCACTGAGATGGACATTCATAGTAGTCGGTAGGTCTTTGAGCGACAATCAATTCGCAAACAGCTTTTTTCTTGCATGCCTCCAACAATACCTCTAACTTTTCCATTGAATATGGGGGGTGGAGGATATAACCAATTTTCAGTGATTTAACCCTCCGGACAAAGGGACTTTTGGCCCCCCGGACAAACGGATTTTACCCCCCAGTCCCCCCCCCCCCCCCCCCCCCCCCCCCCCCCCCCCCCCCCCCCCCCCCCCCCCCCCCCCCCAGCATCAGTTAACCCCCCGGACAGAGCAAATTTACCCCCCCCCCCCCAAATTACCCCCCCCCCCCCCGAACAAGGCAAATTATGATGATTATTAGCTTCCCCCGGACAATATATCCTCCAACCCCCATGTATGTACGGACATTTTCTGGAAGAGCCCATCACCGTAGCAGCTATAAGATATTTACTATAAAAATAATTCAAGTCTGAATTCGACTTATCATAATGTTTAAGGCACTTTTAGGTTCAAATTGATTTTATCCTAATCCTATTTAGATAAAGCAAGAACTATTAGGAATGGCTTTCATTTTTTGGTAAGGAAATATGTTAAGAATACATAAGCACCATAACACATAAGGACATTTAAGAAAAGCCGAGTCTCAGCCTGAACCCACACGTTCTTATAAAAGATACGTTTAGTCGATGGTTATAACGAAACCATGGTTACAATTCCTAGCCTAAAATCGCAAATTTTCAAATAAGTATTCCCAAAAGTCATTGAAACCTGAATCAACACATTCAAAGTATTACTATAAGATATAGCATGGATATGGAAACCATGTTATTCATTCATGCACTGACGATAGATGGATGGTTTCTACGCTTACAATTCATTCAGAAATGTGAATGGTATATAGTGTTGGTATTCAAATGAAACACGATGAGACTTATTCAATGAAATTAGAAAAAATTAATAAGAAAGTGAAGAAGAAGAAATAGGCTACAATGAAACATGTGTAAAAACGAGTAAGAATTCAAAGGAGTCACGAAAAGCAAAAAAATGATTTGAGATGTTTTTGTCTAATGGTTAAACTAACTGACTCGTGAAATCTGGTTGTTTACCAAAGTGTAATGTAATTTTAAATGTTTAACATGGGAATAAAGAGGACTGTTACACTAATATTTTCAAAATGACGAAAAACAATAGGTTATCCTGCTATGGTATTACAATACTGTTTTTATTACGAATCGCATGTGTTACAACACTACAAGTCAGTTATGACCCGACCGAGGAATCACTGTGTTTGGCAGAATACACATTATTCATCCAAAGCAACCTAACGCTCACAATAACACTCGATCAACCTGGTTCTGTAGAATACACATACAATGGAATGCAAAAAACAATGCAGTTCATTGATACTGCAGTCGAAATCAGACAAACGTTCGATACCGTTGGTGTGTACACGATCACCATAACAACACCTGAGGGGGACTGGGACAAACAAATTCGTGTGGTTAATACACCGCTACATCACATCAACGCCACAGTATCATACACTTACGTCATGCCGGGTGAGGTATTCACCGGACAGGTGGTTGATCCGGAAAACAGTGCTTCTTATAAATGGTATGCTCGCAAATTTGGGAACGGTATTCCCTGGGAATTAGTTAATTCAGGACTTTCGATCTCTCACCAATACGAGATGAAAGGGAGGCATGAATTTCTAGTCACAAACGGTACATGGCAAAGTCCATGTCGAACATCCTGGCGTATGAATGTTTACGTTGTTAACCCGATTTTCTATTTCGGAAAACCCGATATTCCGATAAAAGACCAAGAACAGTTGATTACTGCTAACATACACAATGTTTCAGAAGTAGGGGATTTCATTTGGAAGTTTGATGGAGAGGAAATTTCTAGTTGCAAAAGTCGAACTCGGATCGTAAAAGTACAAACTTTCGTGTGTAGAGTCCAACTTGGTGCGTTTGATCAACAATTACAAGTTATCCTGAAACCAGACGATGTTACCGCGCAAACACACAGCGTTGCGATGTCTCCAATAACTTCTTTCAACATTTATCCGCGCTACGTACAGAAAGGGAGTTTAACTGAGATACATGTATCTCAGGTGGTTGGGAATTATCAAACACATCGATGGATCGATGTTCAACGAACTGGTAGAGAGGATCAGGATGTAACCTCTTGGACAGCTCATCACCAATTTGATAACGAAGTAGGCTTAGATGTTCTAGTGGTAGACGTCTTCAACCAGATCAGTTATTTAAGGAAATATTTCTTAATACACATAGTTGATATAAACAGCTACAAACTACGGAACAGTCATTCCGGTCATCTGTTTGATACGGAAACAACCGTTCCTATGGGAACAATAATAACATTTTCAATCGAAGACGTCACACCTAGTACTGAATATGAATGGGATGTTCCGGCAATTCAAAACGCTTCTGTAGCTTCAGTAGTGAATAACCAAAGTCGAAGTTTCACATTAGACGATAGTTCAGAATCAAACCCAGAACCCTGGTCATTTTCATTCAGAATAACGGCCACATTAGACTGGGCTCCTGAAGTAGAACCAGCCCGTGATTTCACCATTCATGTTTATAAAGAAATTTCTTCAGTACAGACTGATATAATAGTACAATCTTTACTGGTTGTGGGCTCCAGATATCAATTCAAAATCTTATGGTATGGATCTGAGGGAGAATGCTCGGTTTTGAAAAACAACTTCCCCCAACTCCCAAATGTGACAAACTCGGTTCAACATTTCTGTAGCATTGACATACAAGCTCCATCGCAACCAATCAATGACCTCAACTTAGAAATACGAATTCAAAACCGTTTAAACTTCATTGATAAAGTTTTCAATTTTAGAGCTCTCAATTACGTAGAACACTTGAATATAACGCACTATGAGTATTTAACTCGCAGTTTAACACATACCTTTCACGTCATGGAACCGACTTTAGATACAACATACAATTGGTATTTAATAGAAAACTCAACGGAAATCGTAAAACAACAGACTATAGGTGAGACAGCAAATTTCACTATTGATGAGACGTTTGAAGTAGGTTACTACAAAGTATTGCTTAACGCTGCAGGGCATGTCTTTAGAACGGGATTTCTATCAGCTTCGTACGAAACACGCGTAGTTGCATTTCAAATTCACCCGAAAGCTTACCCTGATGTCATCATTGATCCTAATATAAACTCAACCATATCTCTATCTATCGGGCACCACATATTAGGTGCCACTTACACGTGGTATTTTCGAGATGAAGTGTCAGGAAGTTGGACTGGGATTGGTAGTGGGCAGAACTTAACTTTTCACGTGCCGCCAACTTTGAGTGAAGGAGTTTATAATATACAAGTACAAGCTGAAGGATTCTGGGTATTACATGGAATACAAACGGAAAATGTGACTTTTGTTGTTTGCCATCCAACTGAACCACGTGTTGCTCCAAGTGTGAACAGAACTTTATTATCATCAAGTGCTTTTTACACGTCCACAATCATTGAAACACAGTGTATAACGAGACATGATTGGTCAATTCATTGCACGGATCAGATCGACCCTAATTGTGATTCGAATGGGATTTTCGCACCAAATCTATTGCCTGAGCTGATAATTGATTTTGAAAATCCATCTCTTGAGCTGCCGGCGCGGTCACTAGCGAACGGCCATTATGTAATCAAAAATCACATCAAAGTTAGAGAGATCTCAGTATTTAATGTCAGTATACAGTTAGAGGTTAAAAATTCAGATCTCGTTCCCATAATAAGTGGAGGGGATTCAAGGACAATTGGATCAGTCGATAACGTCATAATACACTCAAAAACACTAGACCCAGACCACCTGACGCTACTACAAACAACTGTCTACCGTTGGGATCTTAATGTCACGTGCTTTCTGAATCAAGATGGTAGTTCAGCTGTGGGTACCTGGGCAAACGCGAATCGTGAGATAAAAGCGATACCTGGTTGTCTTCTTGAGAATATAACATACAATGTGGGGATGTTTGTGAAAAGAAGAATGTCAGATATTGAGGTTTATTCCACGGAGCAGAAGGTTGGTTAAATTCACTTCATCAATGTCTTCTAACATTACAATACGGACCCAACAGCTGATTGGTTGCAAGTGACGTATTGACTGATTTTACGTCACTTACAACCAATCAGCTATTGGGACCATGATGTAATGTAAGAAGACATTGCAAAGGTGTATATCATGAATAGCTTACAAATGCTTATTCGAGCTGCATGATAAATCGTTTGAATAATAATGTAATTTTTTTATATTTTAGATTCGAGTCGTTCCGGGTTCGATCATTCCGGTCATCATTACCAGTCCGAGTATTTCCGCATTTCAAACAGACCGGTACAACTCGATGAATGAAAACAAATTTTCTTTAGAGTCATGTGACCGATGTGAAGACTTTAAGTGGACAGTTACAGGTACAGAAAACTTCGTGGAAACTGATTGGCTGTGGGTAATATTCACTTTCCACGCGTGTACAGTGGACATTCATTAACTCAGAATAAATATTATTCGAATCTTTCTATAATTCGAATAATTCTCGGTCCCTGTTAAAGAAGATACCCTCATAAAATACTTTTTGTTATTCGAATCTCTCTGTAATTGGAGTGGGGTAATCATTTGGCATGAGTTTCTAAAGATTGGGCTCTTCCAGAAAATGTCCGTACATGGGGGGGGGGTTTGTAGGATATAGTGTCCGGGGGGTAGTGAAAAATCTAAAAAGTCTGCCCTGTCCGGGGGGTAAACTTGCTCTTTTTGGGGGTAATTTTGCTCGGTTTGAGCGTAATTTTCAATGTCCAGGGAGTCAACTGATGCTTGTCCGGGGGGTCAGACCTGATGTCCAGGGGGTCAAAAATCACAATGTCAGGGGGTAATTTTTTTTTAAATGTTGTATCCTCCACCCTCATATTAAATTTTTTTCTGGAAAAGCCCATTCCCGTTTATTTATATTGGCAGTATATTTTGCTGGGATTTCTTTTCGCATTCAAAAGTCACTATCGAATTGGACTTTCCGTTCAAGTTCCAATCAGCGAGAGCCAATTTGTAACGTGGAAAATGTGGGAACCTCCTGCTTGAGTTCTATTTCTAAAAAGAAACTTAAAAGTTCATCCTACTCTATTTTATTTCGTACTCTTCGCGTAAATCAAGACCGCGTAAATCAAGATTAACTTCAGGCATACGGCCATGGACAACCAGAGCGTGATTTCTCCAACAAATTACCAGGTTGAATAAGTTACAAATCTTCTTTCTTTCAGGTTTGGCAGATGGGAAAGACTTGTTGCTAGGGACAACAAACCGTTCATATCTTGTGATCTCTGAACAGACGTTAGATGGTATCCAAGATTATAATGTTAATGTTGAAGTGAAAGCACCTACAGGTATATTATACGAAAGAAAGGTAGAGAGTCTATCACCATTTTTCCCTAACACCCTGCCTGAGAGTGTTTAGGATTCAAACATAGGCCATTCGAAGCTGACACACAACGTTGTTTCAACGTTCATCTAACGTTATATAGACGTTGCGAACGTTAGATAAACGTTGAAACAACGTTGTGTGCCAACTGGGTTGCGGTGCAATTCTTGATCGAAACCTTCACACTACCAATCGGCAGAATGTCAGCGAGAAACAGTGATAGCCCCTTGAGATTTTTACAATACAGCACTATTTTGTAAAAGTTGATTGATTTGTTGGCAAATTTGATCTTTTTTTTGATTAGACAGTCACTATTTGTATCCTTATTGTTGGGATTTTTCTTCCACAAAACCACGTTGTCAAACTTTTTAGATAAAGCATTTCAAATCTTTAATCATTATCTCATTTTGTAGGGAGCAATAAGGGATTTGCCTCGATCATTATTCGTCCAAACAGACTCCCTGAGAATGGGACATGTCGAACGATCACACCAAATGAAGGTTGGGCAATGGAGACAAAATTCAACATCGAATGTTTTGATTGGGCTGATCGAGACAGCATTGAAAACGTGTTCACTTACTTATTTGTGTTGAGTGAAAATGGTGAGCTGTTCACACGAAGCTATGACGCAATGTTTGAAGTTTTGTTACCACCTGGTACTGAAAGTAATGGTTGGAAGCTACTGTTCGAAGTTTGGGTTATGGATACACTTGGTGGTGTAACTGTAGCCTTAAAAAGGTAAATATATTTATCATACAGTGTATATGCCAATTTTCGGTCGGGGTTATGGACGGCCAAATCCATTTTTTTTATTAGACGGGAATGTGACGTTCTTTAGTGACGTATTTGTCGCTTATTGGGTCACTACCAGTTAGGGTCTGAGTGCCATGGACCCATTTAGAGTCACTTTAGGGTAAATTGGACCCACTGACATAATTGAAAAACTTCGTTTTATTTAAGATTTTAGATTGGGCTCCTTTTGGAGCTTCCACTGTCTCTTATCATTTAATGACTCTTTTAAATTTTGGCTAGTACAGTTGACTTTCTGGAATACGATCCTTCAAGGGACAAAGAATTTTCTTCGAATTAAAGAAAGATTCGAATTTTATACTAATTTCTAGCTGAGGGGAGCAATATTTTAGTTCGAATAGCATACAGCAGTGAATCTAAAAATAGCCATTGATTTTTTTGTTTGACCGAAATTCAATCCCATCACCCTTCGCGTTAACTACGCCTGCATGCAAATTACACTCAACTACAAAGAAAAAGTAATGACTTTCACGACTTTTTAATTAAGACGAAAAGGATTGTGGGATTGATTTTCGGTCAAGTGTTAAGTAATAATTATGACGTCTGCATAACGGTGTGCTATTATAGAAAGATTTGAATAATAGAGATTCGAATAAGAGAGGGTTGACTGTACAATATTGGCATTATTGAATCTTGAACAAGTCTTTCAAACAACCTCAAATTTGACTAAAAAATTGATTCTCGCCAAATTTAGAAATTTTATTAAATCGCCGAAATGAATTCCGCCAAATTACACCAAAATTAGCCAATGATTTCTTCTTGCCAAAATTTCTTCTCTTAAGGTATTTTGTATCTTGCTGACATAGTTTGGTGTTAATTCTTTGTCAGATCTTTTTCTCATTCTTTTACATTTTTTTATGTGTTACAGTGAAGTCATTGTGAAAGTACAACCTTCATCCAATCCTCCTCAAATCATCCAACAAAATGTCATCCACAAATTGGATACAGCCATCGAGAAGAAAGAAAAAGTCAAAGCGCTCTCACTGATCATTGGATCTGCCATCTTTCTTTCCTATGGTGACCCAAAAAACAACATTAGTATAAGTTTAGTAAACAAATTAACAATCCAATCTTCTGAAATCAAACCGAGTATTTTACAAGACGTCAGAATGATTGTATCTGCATCTTTTCTCTTGCGCCAAGCAATCGAAATGTCCGATTTAGAGATAGGAACTAGAAAAAAAATGTTAGACTCTATGAAAGAATCGATCAGTTTTTCTGACATTCTAGCCAAAATTGATTCGGCGCTACCAGAGAGAGCCCATCAAAGACTGTTCTATCTGCTTAAGGATAACTTCGATTTCGATACATATTTTACGAACCTACAAAACACAGAAAATGTCGTAAATCCAAATTACGAGACCATTCAAAATGTTTACGAACTAGTTTTACGTAACCTTGTCAATGACGAAGATCGGATTTTCAAATCACACTCCATCGCAGCCGATATTCAGAAAATCAACACTGCGTACGAGCGATATCTCGAACAAAATGTATTCGTGGGAGAGTGCAAGTTCGATTATCAGATCATGTCGAAACAACAAATGGCAAATGAGATACGCGAATGCTCGCGGCACAACCCATACGCGCGGACGGATAGTAACTCATCAATAGCTTCTTTGACTTTTAAAGACGATAGCTTAAACGAAGTTGCGATCAAGGACTTATCTCGTAATGAGAGCGTGAAACTGTCAATTCCTACTACGCCAGAAACTGCCGAACCTCGAAACGTTTTCACGCTGAAAAAAAACGAACTTGCCTATATCAACATTCGGAAAGCATTGGCCCACATTTACTCAGGTGACCTAAACACAGCTCTCACTGTATCCGTCAATGTCACGCAAGGCGTTCAAAATGATGGATTGTTATACATTCACCGATCAGAGATGATAGAACCACAGAAAAAGAATATGACGACTGTGGTCTTTAAACAGAAATTTAACGAACAAGCAAACAGAACGTTGGTCATTACGGGAAGGTAAGATTTGAATACGTGATATTCATGACGTGATGTTTTATACGCAAGCACCCAAATGATCAAGTGATTGCCATTGAAACAATAAAAATAATAGAAAACGCCCGAGCTATTTAAGGCCCGGGGGGTACTAGGGTTGGTGAATGAGGGGTATGTGCGGACGGGACCTCCGAAAACCGACCCTTAGAGAGACCAAATTTTAGTGAAAAAGTGACCCTTAGAGAGACTTTTTCGAAAAATTTTCCCTGATTTTCAAAAATTTCCTACCCTTAGTGAGACTTTTTTGTAATTTTTTCTCTCAAAATCAAAATTTTTTTCTAAAAATCGTAATTTTTCCCACCCTTAGAGAGACTACTTTGAAATTTCCTGATTTTTGTAACCCTTAGAGACTTTGAAAGGTGAAAAACCCGACCCTTACCGTCCGCACATACCCAGCACCTATTTTTGCCTAAGTACCCCCCCCCCCCCGGGATTTAAGGTAATTCCGTATAAAACATTACATTATGAATATCATGAATACAGTTTACTCTCTCTCTAATTCGAACTTCAAAAGATATCTATCATTTTCTTCGAAATAAGAGACTGTTTTGTTAGACTTTTAAGGCTAAAGAAAGAATTTCAACCTTAATCAGGACAATGCAACTTGGTATAAAATTTCCCTGAGTAAAGATATTTAATATCTTTTTTAGTGATTTTTCGAACTACGAGAATTTTTATTTCGGTGTGCACCATGACTCAGCATCGGAAATCGAAGTGGAGTTTAATTTCGTCATCACAAAATGTCATTTCTGGAACGTGACGTCATTGAAATGGGACGGTACCGGATGTCGGGTTGCAAACATGTCATCAAATGACGTCATAACTGGTGACGTCATTTGTTTATGTAATCATTTGACGTCATTCGGGGCAGGCTTAAGGGTCGTACCAAATGAACTAGACTTCACTGTACTCAGGGTAAGATTATGTTAGTCATTACAGGTTTTCTTTTTATAAGCATAATGTTTATAAGTATAATAAGACAATGATTTGGTGAAAAAATAAGTATATCATTAGCATATAAGTGAGCTTTGCTTATTGGTCATTAGTAAGGGGTCGTGTATTTTGGAAAGTTCACTTTTCTTATAGCATATCAAAAGCATAATTTGATCATAATTCCAAAGTATAGCTTAAGCATAACTGAGCCTATTTCCAAAAAAAATATATGCTTATAAAAAAGCCTGTAGCTTAGATCTGGGCAGTTATTTCATTGGCGTCGTTGGTGAAAAAGGCGTTGTAGTCTAATTGATATTTTCCCGTAAAAGTTATTGTATTATCATAATATAATACCCTTATTACTGTATTACACAAATTATAAACGACTTCAGTCTATTGGCGTTCTAATTGGTGCACCGTGACCTTACTCTAATCTTTGCTAACAAATTTATGGGTTGGCTTGTGGAACACTTTTTATGAAATGAAAAACATTTCTTCTTACATACTTTATTATTTCAGGAAATCGATTTCGAAGAAAACCCAATAGCATTGGTAACAATTCTGGTAGCTTTGGCGCTTTATTTGATTTTGTTGTTTATGGCGCGCCGTAAAGACAATCAAGAATCGCAGAAAGATCACGTGATAACGTTCATTGGCTCCGAAGAAAGTTTTTACCATTATGAGATTCGAATCAAAACTGGAATGTACCCATATTCAGGTTAGCGTTTGATAGATAGTTTAATTCAAAATCTGAGTGTGGGTGACAACTGAAAAAAACAACTTAACAGAGCAACTTAGCATTGAAAGAGGTTTAAAAACTTTAGTTCGACTGAATAATAAAGCCAACAATTAGAAAACTATGATTCAATTCGATTGAAACAACTGTGATTGGAATATTCTCGTTTTCTAAGAAACATTGATTTCAAAGCCCTGAAGGGGCTAGATCTGAAACTTTTGGATGGGAAATGAAGCCACTTATTTCCCATCCTAATCAGGTGATCCTTGTGTGTTTTTAAAACAAAATTTATAAATGCGGGCAAACTTAAGGCAGAGGAATGTAAAGAGATGGAAAAACAGCTTCTTGAAAACAATGGAAAAACGGCTCGTCATATACCAGGTCTCTTGCCCTTAAGGGAGTTTATGTCGAGTTAATAGGTTTCTTTTGTTGTCGCTTTAAAAAATCTGCATAATTAGCGTGTTGTGACAAAATTCTTTTGTTTCAAGCCTAATTATGCGCAAACTTTTAGGGCTTATATTTTGGGTACACCTCTCTTATACAAAAAGGTGCCTATCTCTTCTTGCTCAAAATTTCCTAGCGATTCTACTGATATAACCGCATCATGACCGCACCATTATAAGGAGAGCTAGAGCTCGAGAAAATTATAACTTTATCTTGATTTTACTCGATTTCTGACAGTTTTACAAGAATCAATTTAATATCATTGCGTTAAGAATTTCTTTTGCTATACGTTGGTAAAAATATTGCTCCTTATTCTTAAAAATTGAACTAGTAATCGGCGAAAAAGGAAAAACAAATTTTCATTTTTATCGTAAAAACATGTAGAAACCGTCCAATTTGTATGGCGAGCCGTCTTTTCTGGACTTTCATTTAATGACCTAATCAACGTTTTTACAATAGAATTTTCAATAGAAGTAATCGTTAAACTTTGAGTAATCAGAAAAGCTGTTTTTCCATCTCTTTACATTCCTCTGCTTAAGGCTTCACTTTTTCTAGCGGGGAAAGTTTGAAGATTCCTATCTAACTCCTTTGGGGCTTCAAACTCAATGATAAGAATATATACTTTTTGAACTAGATTAATAGTCCTTCGGAAATCCAAAACCCTAATCAACTTAGGGAACAAATAGCGCAAAGTATATTTTAAACAAAAAATAACTTTTGGTTTCTGACCTCTCATAGGAACATCTTCTCGAGTTGGAATTCAAATGTTTGGCACGAGTTGTGTGACCAAAACACGAGTCTTAAAAACACCGCAAAGCTTTCAACGAAATTCTCTGGATATCTTCAGAATATCGCTAGATCAAAGGTAAGGCGTCCTAGTTAGCAACATAAACAAACGTCTATAACTCTACTTGGACGTTGTGGATGTTAGATGTACGTTGAAACAACGTTTTGTTTTAACTAGGGAATTCCACCCCTTACATGAACAACAAACTCTGAGACTGAAATAACAACTTAAATTTTTGTCTTCGCAGTCTATACCTAGGCATTATCCAAACCCCTACCGCTTTTCATACACCCATAATAATTATTGAAAAACTATACAAAACTGAATTTTTCACTCATGGTCAAGCAGCAACATAAGCATTTCTTAAGACCCTATAATTCAAAAGTATTCAAAAACCACACAAGTATGAATTTACAGTTACACATTTTGTTATAAGCACTTCTATTTTTGGGTTAGGGCTGCGGTTGCTTAGCATTTTAGTTCATTTTCTGAAATATTTTCTTTGACAACCCCTGATATACGATACTTATGCTTATTGGGTTAAGGGCTATCAATGGTAAGCGATAGATTAGATTATCTAAAAAGCTTTTACTTTACGAAATAGTAAACAAAAAGGCTAATTTAAGTTATCGAGCCTTGGCAACCTGGTTGCTTGTAAAAAATTGTGTGTATGAGATTCTTACATTATTCAAATTTCGACCATAGTATCGGTAAACTGCACAAGATCGAGATATGGCACGATTACAGTGGAAATGCAACAGAATGGTTTTTAGAACGTGTGGTTATCAAGAATCTGGTGGATGGTGAAAAATTCTTCTTCTTTTGCAACGAGTGAGTGTGTTAATCTTTTGCTTTTAATGTAAGAAAATTCTGAGGTTCGATATTTAAGAATTTTCAAAATTTCGGTTTTATTTGAAATAATAGCCCCTCAACTTGAATATTAAATGAATATGGATGGGGCAAATTCATTCAATTCTATTGGACAGGCGTTTCTCGAACAGGGAGGTGTCTATCTGTTAATTGTAGAGGAATGCTGACCCACCCCGACATTATCTACAATTTTGCTGATTTATCGTTATTGACCTCAGTTAGTGAGGATCTAGACAAATCAAAAGCTAACCGTCTCAGTCGAAGAAAACACACACACATAAACAAGCGGCTAGTGACAAAAATAAAAGACAAAGCACTTACCGGTTAATTTGAATTTCTTGAAAGTATGTCTGCTTCATGACCCATGCAACTTTTACTTCAATTCATATGCGAACACTTTGTAAACATCCTGGAAAGTTAAAAGAATGATCAATGTTTATGGGATATTCTATAATTAGATAATTTTTCGTGTCGTTCGTTCGTTTCGTGAGTTACTCTGAGCTGCATAATAAACGGGCCATCCTTCACAGTCCCTTTCACAGCTCTTATACTTCTAAAACTTCAGAATCCCTGTTAGCCCCCCCCCCTAAAATAGTAAATTAAGTTCACAAGGTCTTTCAAATTTAATGAAAATGTCGAGTAAGAATGTCCTTTGTCTGATTTGATTAAACAAATTACCGGTACCAAACTGTGGTCTACTACTGTGGTCTACATAGATGGCGGATTATTTTTCATTCGTTTGCCGTAAATTGAGAAAGACAGAAGAGCCTTATCTAGTGTTTTTAATGAAAGATGTATATGATAATTAGCACACTGAATATTAGCCCCTGTACTTTAATAATAGATAAATGTATCTTTATTATTGTGGAGTCTCTATAACTCGAACACTCACGGGGGAAGACAGATTTGTTCGAGTTAAGGAAATTTCGAGATATGGGGTAAGGGATATAACTGAAGGGACGAGAAAACTTGTTGGAGTTAAGAAGACATTCGAGTTATAGAGGTTCGAGTTAAAGAAACTTCGTTGTACTGATCTTTATTTAACAGGTGGATTGGACCGAGACATGACAACGGAAACGCAGTGCATAAATTCCACGTTGCTGATAAACACGAATTGAATAAATTCTCAGTGATTTTCTATGATATGATTGGTCGATGTTTAAATGACCTTCACATGTGGTTTTCCTTGTTCGAAAGACCGAAGTATAGCAGGTAAGATTCCATTAAAATCAAATGAAAAATTCTTCGCCACGGCATAACGTCAGAACTGGGGTACAACAGAACACTTACTAAAGATTAATTATGTGTTTTCAGTAAACTTAATCTTTTATTGAGTTAAACCATAGTGTTTGTTTTACCCTCGAAATTATTAAATCTTATTGGTTGAAAAAAGATGTCACATGACTTTCCATGACAAAGAATGAGTTTTTCGGTTGAATCCCAACAGGCAGTCCTCTCAAGGGACCGGTCAAAATGGTACTACCATAGTCATTATAAAAACACTGGTCTGGAAAGCGTTTGTCTCTTTTTATTGTTAAAAGATGGAGCGTACGTACCTAAATCGATATATTTTGCAAACTTTTTTTGATCATGTGATTAGAAAATAGACCAATCCCAAGAGGAGATTTGGTAACGTGATCAAAAAGTATGCAAATCGCAATTCATGTTTTGTTTGTAACAAAAAGCTAAAACAATACATTTCCAGACCGGGGTTTTTATAATGACTATGGTACTACTTAGTCGCCTACTATTTAACCGAATTTCCTCAAAAGGAAAAGAAGTTCAAGAGACCGAAGAAAAAAGGAACTGGCACCTCTACTTATCTACTCAGAAAACTACTTATCTAGATTCAACTGTATTATACTGCCTATACAACCCTCTGCACACCGGATAATTAAAAGTTGAGAAAATATGATTGCGGGAGTCACTGTCTTATGGTAATGAATGAAATTTGGATTTTAAGCTTCTATAATAATCGCTTTTTACTGAGATGAAAATCAAATGTTTCTATTTTATCCAGGTTCAACCGCAAGCAACGACTTTCGTGCTTGTTCACATTTCTCTTCACATGGATGGCGGTCAACGCCATGTGGTTCGATGATGGTCAACAGACCTACATTAATTCCTCTTCTTATTCGTATCAAATAAAAGGGTTTTCATTACAAGAGATTATCATTGGGTTGATAACTGTATTAATGGTTTTCCCCCTAAATTTCTTATTTTGGTTGCTGTTCCGAAAAAGCCGACAGAAAGAGGTATGGAGCTTTCTTTGTATCTACAATCGGCGCCGAAATATTTGGCAAAAAAGGGGAATTCCCTCAAAACTTTAAAACCGCAAGTGACTTTTAAGTGCTTTGAAGTATAGTTCGGAAGTAGAGTTTCAACTCTGAGTTTTAACATTAGACTTAAGACATTAGGATCTCATGATCTAAAAGCTGAAAAATGTTGGAAGCCACTTAACCCCTCCCAAATCGAAAAATCGAATGAAGCAAAGTGGAAATACTGAAACTGCAATACTCGTTTCGACCTTTAAATTCTGAAAAACGTTAAAATACCCAAAATTGCCAATATATTTCGGTGCTGATTGTAGATATTTATGGTGAAACCTAGTCTGCAATCATAACTCGTAGACAAAGAATATTTTGTATTGATGAGATTGTATGATGAATTATATGATTTTGAGAATGCTGAGAACATTTAAAGAACATTTTAAGGCTTAAAACTTTAAAGTCTTCAAACATTTTGAATGTTCAAATCAAAAAACTTGTATAATTTATGTATCGATAATTTATGTATTTTAGATCCCAAACAAGCTTTTAAAAGTGTGGAAGAAACCACGACGTGTACACACCGATTTCATCAATATCATGGATGCGACTTATCGTGACAACAGCGATGATGACGAGAACCTGGAAACACAATCTCTCATTCGTCGAAAGAAGAAATGCCGTGATATTCACGACTTGTTGGAAGACAGCCTTAATGGTAAGTAGTTATGGTATCCCTTCCTAGAAATTGCAAATTCATCTCCGGATGTTGTTAGTTACATTTGGGCAATTTATCATAAAGCTCCAATCGACGCTGTCTCTACATAAACCCAGTATCTACGGCTTATTTCAAAATTCATTGCCTTAGAGGGTCTATTGTCATTGTCTTTTCACATTTGAGATTTTTCAAACCGACCGCTGCGATGAAGTGTTGGTGAGAGAGGGTAGATGATGAGAGAAGTGTTACTATTTATAAATCAAACTTCATCGCAGAGGTCTCCGTACGGGAATTTTTTTATCAAACAGACAATGCGCACAAAGTGTACTACGAAGCGATAAACGTGAGATACACTCTGGTACAGAGTACAACATAACGCGGTTTTCATTTCTTTATCTTTCAAAACTTCCCATCGAGTCCTCACTGCTCCTCCAAAGATCTTAGGTCATTTTCTATTTGCCATGGATATAATTTCATAATTTCTTTCGTTCAGCTGAAGATGTTGGAGTAGACACTTGCAACCTCTCTCTCTCTTCAACGACTACCTCTTCAAAGACACCACTTCTCCTTCCACGCACGTTTGGCGGTTTGAGCGGACAAAATGAAGAAGGAATGGAGGAAAGTACATACGAGTTCTTTGAGAAATGGAAAGTGGAGAATTTCGGAAGCACACAATTGCCAATGACTCCTTCCAAATCGAGTTATTCGAAACATGAGAGTGAAAAACATTCAGTCAGTTGCTGTACTTTGAGAGGTAAGAACAAGTAATGAATTTAAAGCCCCGAAGGTGCTAGATCATTGATCCCAAAGCCCGAAAATTCTAAATCATTGATCCCAAAGCCCCGAAGATGCTAGATCGTTGATCACAAAGCCCCGAAAGTGCTAGATCATTGATCCCAAAGCCCAGGAGATGCCAGATCATTGATCTCAAAGCCCCGAAGATGCCAGATCATTGATCACAAAGCCCCGAAAATTCTAGATCATTGATCCCAAAGCCCCGAAAATTCTAGATCATTGATCCCAAAGCCCCGAAGATGCCAGATCATTGATCACAAAGCCCCGAAAATTCTAGATCATTGATCCTAAAGCCCCGAAGATGCCAGATCATTGATCTCAAAGCCCGAATTTCTTGCCAGGACGGAATGAATTGTTTTTTATTCTTTTTTTCTAGGTGAGACAATACCGAAGATTCGTCGAACCCATTCAGCAGGTGGAAGTTCAGTCGATTTGTTAGAAGACGCAAGATTCACGAACATCAGAGAGTAAGTTGGATTGTTGGGTGGGGAAGTTGATTGTAGTCTATGAACAGTAATGGTTTGATTAAATCTCTTTATTATTTTTTTGCCCGATGTCAATGTCGCGAGTCAAAATGCCAGTCTAACACCCCATCCAACACACCACTGTCAACAAGAAGTACAATCAATAACTAATTGATCTCTTTTGGCAGATGTCAATGACGAGAGTTCAAACTCCTGCGAACCAAATGCCCCGTTCAACATTTTACTTGCCAAACCAGATTTATAAACTATTCTTCCTGTATATTTCAGGCGAGTACATAGCGCACATTACAGTACGATTGGTCAGGAAGATTTCACAGTGTTCCATTTCAACAAACATGCGCAACAAATTCAACGAAATGAACAACTCGCAAAGGAGTTAGCGATACCAGGTATGTATATGATTTTTTGTTTTATTTCCTGATTCTATCATCCATCAAGCCAAGAAATACAAACGGAATAACGAAATAACGGCTATTCAACTTTGCGACTTTTTTGAATATGCGTCAATTCACTTGAAAGGCTTCTATTTTTCGAAATTCATCAAAGCGGAACTCACCAAGAAACGGAATATAAAAATCCCGTTTCTTTGTGAGGTGCTCGCTTATCAACCATTAAACCTGAGTGAACGGAGGACATTGTTCAAATTTAGTAGATAAATTAAACTAATTTTCATGTCATCCAAGCCAAGCAAGATTAAACCCAAACCTCCAGGTGACGTTAGAATCAATAGCGTTTATAGAATAAATAAAACAGCCGTAATCAAACTCCGGTAATTGTCATTTTTGAATAGCGAACCATTATGCAAACATCTTTATCGTGGTCAGCCTCCCTTAATGTATCTAACATAAAATCTAAAAGAGTATATCCTAGTAAGTGCAAACGCAAACCAAATAGGGAAGTCAAACCCGACTATCGCGATTGATCGGTGTTACGCAAAATTACAAATGAAAAACACATTTTAAAACATTTTTAGAAACTCTTTAACCGGAGTTTAATAGCGAGTTTATGTATTTGCATTTTTGAGGACGGTAGAGTGACTGAAGCGATTTGGAATTTTACCGTCGTCCTCAGCTGGTCGGGATCTAGCCAAATTAGAACCTTACCATCTCCGTCGCTGAAAAACACATATACATAAACTCGGTAATAAGTCGAAGGAGACGGTATAAAGCAAAGTTGACATGTCAAAACTGCCGTCCACTTTGCTCGACCGTTGCTTGTTTAGGTAAGCAAAGGCGATATAGAGGCTTACATAAACTATCGACTGTTTTGCGTCGCCCTCGATATCCTCCGATACACAAACTCGCTAATGAATATACATTATCAGACTGACTCCCATATGCTAATTAATTTGTAACACCACTGATCCCATTCCTTTCTCAACTTTCAGATATAATGGAATACGACCCTATCGTTTATTGGACACTTCCTCACTGGTGTGTTTACATTGGCTACCTGTGTTGTTTTTCCCTCTCAACTTTCTGTATCATTGTGGTTTTGACCTATGGCCAACAGTTTGGGCGGGAGAAGGCGTTGAAATGGTTGAAATCATTACTGTTTGGTTTTGTGGAAGATATCTTCTTTGTTTATCCTTTATTGGTGAGTAACTAGGCTACACACATCCCGTTCCATCCGATATGTTTTGGTATAGGGGATGCTAATCATATGTAAAATCCCCGTCCGAGAGTTACCCCAAATTTGGGGTAGCCTGTTTCAATTTTCTTACAAAGGTTTAGAAATCCAATGATTGTAGCAGTTTGTAGCAGATTGTAGCACTCTAGCAATTTTAAGTATTCAAGGTCACATTGAATGAAATTTAAAGATCTCTCAAAACTTAACTAGAAGCCTTTTACCAACAAAACTTTGGTAGAACTTTACATTGCATCAGTACTTTGATTCGATTGCAAGATAGCAATATTACTATGCAGGGGGGGGGGTACAGCCGCAGGGTACTAACCCATAGGGTACTAACCTGATTTTTAAGAAAAATTGTCTTAGGTACCACCACCCTCTTTTTAGTACCGGGTACTTACTTTTTCTTAAGGAAAAAGGGACCCCCACCCCCCCTTTTAGTACCGGGTACTTACTTTTTTTTTAAGGAAAAAGGGACCCCCACCCCTTTTTAGTACCGGGTACCGGCTTTAAAATTACCAAGGAAAATAGGAGACACCACCCTTAAAACTTGCCAAGCATGGTCCCAATCTTTCAAAAGCTAGCAAAAGCAGCTCTTTGTTGTTATTATGACTTGTATATACTTTGTTTTTAACTCAGATCCGCTTAAGAGTTCTTTAAATCAAACACAACTTTTAATTACAAAAGGTAAAACAAGGAAATTCCTTGGCAAAAGTAAAATATTATATAGCTGTAATAACGGCAATAAAAGTATATATCTATCAGAAGAAGTAAAAATCAAGTTGATAAAAATTGAAGAATAGTATGAAAGCTTGGATTGGATGGATTTCCTTATGTTTTTCTTCAATAGAAGGGTGATTTATTCAAATTGTTCAAAGCTGTGTCAATTTTATGAAAGAAGTTGAAATAGAAAAAAGTTGCATTGTTGGCTCTGGTTGGCTTTGCTTAGTTGACCTGCCTCCGTCTTAATTGCCATAAACAGACAAACAAACAAACAAATAAAAATAAACAAAAATAAGCTATAGGGTATAATATAAACTGCAATAAACTAAAATTAACTAATTCCTCTAACAAAAACCAGGCTGTAAGAATCATCAGTTTGGATAAGAGCTTTATTGTTTAAAAGACAGATTGTATCACTTTGGATGCAACAGCTTGTAATTCTTTTCATCAGAAGGCAATGACAAACATATACCTCGTTCTAACTTGAGATATCAAAGACGAACTATCCTTCTCACTAATTAAAACAATACTGATTTTGAACAATAGCTTTCTTTACATTAGCTATTTCAATATTTGTATAACTTAGTGGTCATAAAATTCTCCTCTTAGAAAGTAGGGAAAGTACCCATATGAATTTGAACAAGATTCGCACTTAAATGCGACTAAATATTTCCCCCTTACACTTGCAGATGGACTCATTGAGTTTAAAGCCCGAAGGGCTAGAGTTCAATCTCTAACCTTTCTCAGGCAAGAAAAAGTGAAGCCTTAAAAATGCGCCGTACTTCAGTAACTTTCGAATTATTTATCATTTAAAGGTCTGATTGTAGCAGTTTAAGATTTTGAAAAAAATGAAAACTCGACCCCAGGCCCAAAAATCAAAATTTTCAAAAATAAAGTATGGTTTGTCTCTTAGCCAATCAGATTGCTTATATTTTTCAAGTTCAGGAAAGGAAAACAAAATTGGTGTTATGGAGCCAAAAAAGGGGAACATTCGATATATGGAGGTTTTTTTATATGAGTTTATTAGGAGATTTTCATGCTGCCAACGAATTTGTTCGAGTTAAGGAGACGTTCGAGTAATAGAGGTTCGAGTTATGGAGACTCTACTGTATTTAAAAAAGTAAGCTCATCTCCAGGATAAGATGATAAAAACTTCGGGCATTACGATACGCTTATAAAAGAGTGTAGGCTAAAAAAATAGAAAAAAGGGCTCGGTACTGAAAGGGTTAACAGCATACACTCTTTTTTTATAAGAACAATCAGGCTTAGACTGAAACAATAGGTCTATTATTCTAGACAATAGAAAAATAAGAACAAGCTTAGGCTTAACTCAAATTTCATGGTTATTATAAAGAAAGAGCGTAACGAGGGTTCATAACAAGAAAATGTCAAAGTGAGGAACGTTGCATATTATTGTAGTCATGTGTTTTAAAAATTACACTGAATGTAAACCTCAGATTAAGCACAAAATGTATATTAATATATATATATATATGTATATAATGTATATTAAAAAATGTATAACAAAAGAACAGTAAAGCTAAGTTTGTTAAAAATCAAGGAAACCAGCACAAATGGGATATGCCAAATCAGCAGTTTTTATTGGGATCATAAAGGCAAAGGTCAAACAATTGCATTGTGACCGTTTTGTCATTTTTTGGCAATGACTTCTTTAAGAAGAGATGCTTTATTCTATCGACCTCTTTGTCAAGAATATATGTCAACCTGAAATATCGGACAATAGTTTTTCTATCGACTTCTTTTATTTGTCGAGAATGTAAATCAATCTGCTCAAGAAGACAAGGTTTATATTTTTGCCGTGTACGAAATATCGGACAATAGTTTTTCTATCGACTTCTTTGTCGAGAGTGTAAATAATCAATCTGCTCAACAAGCAGACAAGGTTTGTTTTATCGACCTCTTTGTCGAGAATGTAAATCAATCTGCTCAAGCAGACAAGGTTTATATTTTTGCCGTGTACCTCTTTAGTGATCAAGCACTGTTGTTTACTCACACTGTTGGTGATCGATGCTTCCTTAATCACCAGCACATTGTATGGCACTTTTAGGAGAAAAAAAATATATATATATTGCATCCAAAAATTTCAAAAATCCTTAGGAAAAAGATCCCTAAAAGTCACTTTTAAAGCTGTCTGACTGTCTGAAAAATAACCAGAGAGAAAGTTTCCAATTCCGTCGAGTTGACAACCAAAACAGTCCAGAACATGCACCACATGGTGAGTTAAATTTCCTCAATAAAAATCGCACATTGATTAATCCTGACTAAAGGTTTTACACTATAGACAAGAGTTCCGCCTCACTGCACAAATCGATCGGGAGAGGTGTGGGCGTTATTAAAGGGGCAATCCGCCACCACATAACACGGTTTGTTTTTGTTTTTCTAAAACTCGATTACTTTTAGGGTGCATAGGGGAATTTCCAGTTGAGGCGGAGTGATCGAGATAAAAATATCACGTGACTTTTGACGGGAAAAAAATCAAAACAAACTTATGTGGTGGAAGGCACAAAAAATTATCTTCCTTTCTCAGAAAAAAGCTATCATTTTGTTTCAGCTGAAGGTAACCTGATAACAGCTGTTCATAATTTTCTTATGTGCACGGTAAACCTCTGAAGGCACTTGAAAATTATACATCTGAGGAAAATAGTCCTCCCGCGGAAAATTTCACAACAAGAATCTTGTTGTGCGCCAGAAAGTCAAAAACTGATTTGGCGCCCTATTCATAAACACAATCACGCAACTTTGTTGTCATCCCCAGTCCTTACAGATCGTATGTTTTCACCCAGTGGGTTCGACTGACAATTCCTGCATTAAAAGCCAAGATGCAATATGTTTATTAAATACACGCTCACAGTATCTCTAGTCAGAGAAAACAATCACACATTCAAAAGTGTCTTTAGTCAGGAAAACAAACAAAACACGTACCAAAACAATCACACAAGTTTCAAAAGTTTAGAAAATCCACAAAACCTCTGACCTCATGAATGTAAGAACCAAGAATTAAAGACTTTGTTTTGGGGCCACTCGGTAAACAAATCTCATATAACTTGTTCCAGAGACATTGTCCATATAAGAGTTTGTATTTCAAAGCAAAAATATTTCTCGTACTGCCCATTTTTCTCATCAATTCTTCAACTTGAACCAGTTTCACATCTCAATAGAATGTTAATACCATTTTGCCAATCATTTAATGTCCAAAGTTATGGGGATGTAGCGTTTTCTTCATGTCAAGCAAATGTCTCTGAAATCTTTAAGTTGGTTGGTTTGGTATTCGGAAGAGGTAATCCATGGATATCTTTGTAATCAATGATGAAAAACTCTTGAAATTACTGATGATTACAGTTGAAGTGTTAGCCTCACATTTCATGTAATTTTTGATCGCCAATTAGATGAAAATTGTATGTTTTTTGTTCGTCAGAAAAGGGTTATAAATTTTAAAAAGCCAAGAGTGAATTTTCGTCCATCTTGTATTTTGATCTGAATTATTCGTGTCTTGATTACTCAAAAACATGCGCGTAACATCAAGGTAAATCCGTGCGATTTTGTCTGAATAACTAAGGCAAATGAAAACAAAAACAAACTTCGCAATGTGGTGGCGGATTGCCGCCCCCTTTAAGGGCGCAAAAAGGGCGTAAGTAGCCAAGGATCGGAGAAATGCCTTTTTAACTAATATTTCCCCTTATAGCGGGGAAATATTCAATAAAATAATTCTTTATTGATAGAAACCATTAGAAACATAACAGTTCTTTTTTTCTGAAAACTATTGAAACTAACAACCTCCAAACTTCCCTACATACTTGATAAGCAGGGAAAGTACCTTCAATTGGAAGGAGGAAACTTTTCAATACTGTCAGATACTGTAAGCCTTAACAAGGAAATTTTTGGTCAGCCGAAGCTGAGCATTCAAATAGGTAAAATTTTCCATAAGACGGCAAAAAAAAAATCCGATTTTCCGATCTCACTTTGATTTCTAAACTTTCTTCCGATCGGGTTAACTTTTTGGGTACTTTTAGCGTGTGTTGTTTTTACAGATCATAATGTAGTTTCAAGATGGCGACCAAGCGATAGTCAGATGTGATAAGTCAGTGTTGTACCAAAGTGTTTCCAGTGTAAACCTGTTGCAAGCTTCAATTTCTGTCATTTATTTTTTTAACTCGGCAAATCAAACACATGATTTTCATCAAGGGGATTCTTTTTCTACATCCTTTGAAGGTTTAAAGCCGTTTGCTCAAGTTTTTGTTTATGTTGAATTTTCTGATATATACTTTTTATTGCTGCTTTTTAATAGTTTTTGCAATAAAAACATATTTTTCTTGTTTGCCTCTAGGGGAATTGATTGTGTTATAATGTTATTGGGATTTGATAAAGTTTACAAAAGTACAGATACTGTATAAATTTGATATAAAGACTGGATGCAATCGTGCTTTTTTGGACTTGGACGTGTTTGTGATAAAGGCGAATCGCAAAAAACTGTTTGGTTCCCATCATTTCTACTTTAAAAAGTGGGAGTCGTTCAGCCGGTCAGTCGAAAATATTTTTCTGTTAAGAAGCAGCTATACATCTTGTTGAAAGGGAATTCGTGTGGACTGATCCCAATTTTAAAATTAAGAAACAGTGGGATAAACTGGTGTTTTTGGTTTACTCCCCGGGGGGGGGGTACTTAGGCAAAAATGGGTGCTGGGTATGTGCGTGCCTTAAGGGTAGGGTTTTTCACCCTCCCAAAGTCTCTCTAAGGGTTACCAAAACAACAAAAGTCAAAATCAGTCTCTCTAAGGGTCGGTTTTTTCACAAACTCGGGTCAAAGAAAAGTGAAAAGTCAAAAAAGTGAGAACATTTTTAAAAAAAGTGAGAAAATTTTTCAAAAATTAGAGAAATTTTTCGAAAATTGGAGAAATTCTTTTAAAAATCGAATTTCTTTGGCCCATTATAGAATTTTTTTGTGAAAAAGTCTCTCTAAGGGTTGGGTTTTTCTACACTGAGTCTCTCTAAGGGTCACCTTTTCACCAAAATTCAGTCTCTCTAAGGGTAAGGGTCCAGAGGTCTGGCACGCACATACCCGACACCCATCAATCCTAGTACCCCCCCCCCCGGGTTTACTCTCCATTAGCATGCGGCTCTCTACTTCGATTTGAAAACTTTTAAACACAGAGCGTGCAGAGCTCGACAGTGGAAATCCAGCAAAGCAGCGGAAAAACTTTCCGACTCTCCAACTCTACATGCTGACCGTAAATCAGGGTCGGTCAGATGACGAGAACCAAATGATGACATCACATCTCCTATTATTGGACTTGCAAAATTATGACAAATGATCTTTGGAATTTGATCAATTATATTAATATTAATATATACAGTTCTTGTTGAATTTGATCAAACTATTTTTCACGCAGTTCCGGACGCAGATTGTGTTTTTCTAACCTTTTCTAACCTTGGCGCACGTTTTGACTGAATGATGGAATGGAATGAATGGCGATAACAGTTTGGGGTTTATACATATCTCTTATCAGACTTGCAGAAAGCAGACTGCAGAAAGTTATTAAAAAAATGGTTTCTAGAATTTAATGAATTATACCGTCAAGTTACACAACATGCACACTCTCGTCACAACTTGCACAGTCATAACAAACAGATCCATCTGGTCTTCATTTAACATTGTTTTGAAGTTTAAAAACCGCTGCCCTGTTGAATTTATTTATTATGGTTGTGTGTTTATTCCGCCAAGGCGGTAAATCAATCGCCCAAATTCATAGACCAATCAAAAGCGAGGTTAAAGCAAAACAGGGGGAAAATAATCTTCCGCGTAGTTATGAATTTTAAGTTTTGCTTTCGATTATCATTTGCGACCAGCAAAGTCTTCAAGATGGTTGTGTGCATGTTGTGTAACTTAACAGTTACTAAACTACAAAATTTATTTACCCAGACTGGAGGGGCCATCCATATAGTACGTACAGGGGGGAGAGGGGGTTCAGCAAAAGCGTACATCTACACGTTTTTTTTTTTATAAGGAACCTTAACTTTGCTCTGAGCCTGGAGTTCCTTATTTTTACAGAGAATTTCCGGCTAGTTCGAAACGCAGGTCACAGGTCACAGGTCGCAGGTCACAGGTCACAGGTCAGTGATGACAGGTTGACTCTAATCAATGTCATTGCAGAGGAAAATGTTTGGAAAACACAAAGAATTATCAAAAACATAATTCTCAAGCAATTTCATCCATATAAAACCATTTCAAACATCAAAATTTAACCATGTGCTTTTATCGATCTTTCGCAGTTTGCGCCGTGTATAACACAGACCAGAAAATTTAAAACCATATTATACGTGTAACAGGTATATTACATATTGTAATGTTTGTAATGTTATATGATGGTTACATATAATAAAACGCATCGCTCTAAAACTACCTTCTCAGAGAACTCACGAGCTTCTGATTGGTGTAATTTTATATCCAGCCATATTGTTATCATCACATTCGGTATGCTAAATATTTTTGGTGTTTTTCTCTTGTAAGACATGATACTTTGTGATTCTGTCAACATTTTTGTCAAAAATTGTCATTAAGTCATTAAAATAATAACTGAATAATTAATTAGTTCCATCCTTCTAAAACCACTCTCTTAGGGACCTTGCAAGCTTCTGTTTGGTGCCATTTTTTATCCATTCACACCATCCACATCACATTTTGTATGATAAATATTTTTCGTGCTTTTGTCTTGTTAGGCATCATATTTTATGATTTTGTCATTATTTTTGTAAGTAAGTGTCACTAGGTTGTTATTTTATTCAATTGTCATTTTATAATATTTAAATAACATGTATTACTTTTTTGTAATTTAATGCGTTATGTATTGATGTTATGTTATGTATATGTTATGATCTTATTATCTTTTTTCCGGTCTGCACTTTGTTGACCTGTGACCTGTGACCTGTTGACCTGTGACCTGTGACCTGCGTTTCGAACTAGCCGGAGAATTTCAGTCTCAAAGTTCCTTATCGAGTTCCTTACTACATAGGAAATTTTGAACTTTTTGCCCCTTGAAAGATCAAAATTTGGTCAAATTAGTCCCAATAAGGTACATTATTTTCAAATCCACTTATTCTCAGCCTGAGCAGTTCCTTAACAATTCCTTAATTTTTGAACCATTTTCAGCCTCAAGTTCCTTATAAACGTGTTCCTTATAAAAAAAAAAACGTGTATTGTGGGGGCCCCTATTGTTTAAACAAAGTCATTTCTATTGTTCTCTGCGTACAAGGGGGGAGTGAGTGTCAAATATTTTGGAAAATCTTTGCGTACGTACTATACTGACAATGCTAAAGAGAAGTATACTTTGAGCTTCTCGTGGGGGGGGGGGGGGTTGGAGGAGCTCTCAGACTTGTTTTACATAATTTTAAATCAAGTTATGAAATGTTTCACATTTTGTACATTATTCAACATATTTAGTCTACTCTGTTTCAGTGCATTTCTTACATCTGTTAACCCACTTATTAAAGCTATCTAGCTAAGCTCTATTGGCTGACCTTCCAGCCTTGGCTGGTTTATTTCTCATTAAAATCCTGAAAGTTGAAGGCAAAAAAATAAACAAATGTACCATATTCAGGGCCTGAGTACTTGAAGAAAAATTTAAATGATACCCACCCCACCCTAAAATTGGTACCGGGTACTAACTTAAAATTGGAGATATACCCACCCCCACCCCAAAATTAGTACCGGGTACTAACTTTTTTGAATTTTCAAATTAGACACCACCACCCGGCTATGGGTTAGTACCCTGCGGCTGTACCCCCCCCCTGTACTATGCAATATCATGACCAGGGCAGAGTTTCCAATTTTAGCACCTGATAATACACCTATCAACCTTTAAATCGTAATGAGACTGGGTTCGAGTTTAAATTGACTCTTTGTCTATGAGAGTCAATGTAAGGACATTTGACGCGTTTTGGTTCGGGCACCAACCTCTGAAACATGAGGAGACTGCCCGAATCAAAACGCGTCAGTGTTGATTTTTGTCAAGACTCTGTCCTGGTCATGACATTGAAATTCCCGTTCATGAATATTTCAACTACGAATATTTAAACTTGTCTTGTAGATGATATTGGTATCAGCAGTGACAGCTTTGTTCATCAAACCCTTGGACTTGGATGTAATCGATCACCTAGACTTCAAAATATGGTAAGAAGTGGAGATGTCATATTTAAAAGCAGGCATAAGGTGGTTGATAGCCTTTGCAAATCACTCAGCCTACTTCAGACGACCTTTAAAATATTTCAGCTCACCGTAACTAGAACAAGACGACTTAAAGTCGAAAATTTCGCATAATACTTGAACATCAACGACGAAGAAGCGTGAAACGTGACTCCTGCAGCATCATGCATTTTGAATGAAGAGTTACACAAAATATAGAGAATGTATTGTACACACAGGTCATAGATACCCTGTTTTTTTATGAAAAATCTCAATCCATTAAAAAGAAGATACCTTAAAAAATGCGACTAAAGAATTCTATTCTATAAAGCGTAAACAAAATCTTTCAATTCAGAATAATTCAGAGAACTGCAATATACTTAAGAAAAATAATTTTAAATTTTTTTGAAAATGAAGAAGAAAAAATGAACTTTTCATTCTTTGATGCCAGAAACCTCATTTTGTGTTTTGAAGGAACTTGTGATAAAGACTTCTTTCACTTGCGCAAAGTTTATATAAACTTATCTAAAATTGAGAAAAATGGCTAGTCAGAAAAATCTGTTGTATACTATCTTCGCTTTCTGATATGAATGATGGCCCACCACCATCAAAATCATTGGACTTTTCCAGAAAAAAAATTGAATATCGGGGGGGGGGTGAAGGATACAACATTTTTTGGAAATTTTACCCCCCCCCCCCCTTGGACACATGTGACTTTTGATCCCCCGGACAGCAGGTCTAAACCCCCGCCCCGGACAAGCATCAGTTGACCCCATCGAGAGCAAGTTTACCCCCCCCCCCAGGACAAGGCAAATTTTGTAGATTGTGGGAGATTGTTCACTACCCCCCCCCTCCGGACACTATATCCTCCACCCCCATGTACGGACATTTTCTGGAAGAGCCCATTAAACGCAAAAAGCAGTTGAGTAGTTGAGCTCCAGCTTCTGGACTAGAAAATGGCAGGGTAAAAACTAGCCAACTAGCCAAGCCAAAAGAAATGATACTCCTTGAGATTAAACTTTGACTCCTTTATAACTGCTTTAAACTGCATCTCATTAAACAAACCCTCCCAAATCTCTTGCCGTTCATCCCGTGAAAAATATAGGGGAAAGATTTCAGAAAAGTAGCAAGAATCTTAGTGCGGAAATGGGAATCTTATACAAACAATGGTACAATGATTCAAAATGAAATTCCTAATTAGCAAAAGGTGTATCAAGATCGGTGAAGTTTGATTGAAGCTCGATTAGTTTGATTTATTACCTTGTTGTCCATTCTTTTTACATTCCAACGGCTTATTAGCAGACGCCCACGCTAAAGCTTAAAGAGCCAATATCTATCATCCCATCGGGGAGGAAAAGCTGGAACTTTTACTAACCAAACTCCTCGAACACCAATCAAACCTCATCGGATAGAAAACTGTCATCATTAACGAGGGACCGCTGACGACCGCTGTACATTGTGCTGTGGTGTACGGTGGGGCTGGATCTAAATGTCCTTTGTACGGCGGTGGAAATAGGTTAATTTTAAATCTGCTGTACACCCACTGTACCCACCGTACAATAATGTACGGCAGTTAGGCAGGGTCGTTTCGATAATACAAAAATGATTGCTGAATTTCAATTGACATGATCTCTAAGAAATACTTGCTAAAACTGACTGTTTGTCACAACTGTTTTCACTATTAACACATAACTATCTGTTGAAAAAAGGAAAAAAAGATCATACCTGTGCTGTTTGTAGTTTTGGTGAAGAAGGGAAGAAAGGAGAGGGTATAATGATGTTGTTGTTGTGGAAAATTAACTCTTTTTGTACTACTTACTGAGCATGATCAATTTATTGGTGCATTCACTAACTACACAAACATAAAATATTTAGTAGTAAACACTCTACAAAAGACCAGAAAACATGATAAAAATTTATACAGCAGCAGCAAGTTTCCAAGTTTCAAAAGTATGTGCAACTGTGCAATCAAGCAGCCATTAAAAAGTATTCACGATGAATGTTTACAAAGGCTTGGTTACACTTCTTGCACTAGCGTATTTTATTTATTTAGAAAAGCCCTGTTTTTTATCACTTTTTTATCTTTGTGAGTGAGTCCACCTTTAGAATATTGGCTGTAGTACGCCCGCAGCCAAACGCCCACGCCATAATTTGCGCCCCAAAAAATTTCTCGATACATACATACATAGAAAGACTATCGTAATACTTTCGCTATGCGAAATTAATAAATACAGCTTTATAGTGAATGAGTTTTAGCAAGAGAAATCTGAGTTTGTCAATTACACCCCTTCTCTCAGACTCACAAGAACCCCTTCTTACTGGAAAAATTGGCCAGAATATCGTCCCCAGTGGAAATATATACGGGTTTTGTCCCCGCTGAAAATTCAGATAAGAAAATCCTCACTGCAAAATATTTAGCTATCTTTTTCAATCCCAACTAAATTTATTGGCTTGATACAATGGAATTTAAATCCCCAGTCATAAAAAATATGGGAATATCAATCCCCATCGAGTTTTGATCCGTTATTTTTATCCCAACTGGCTGAAAAAGTCTTAACGGGTCTGTGAGAAGTGGGTGTATAATTTTGTCAGCATTATAAATACAGTAGGTGTAGTTTTTCTAAACGTCAAATGTAAGATCAATTTCGAATAATAATGCTATCTTTCCTGTCATAACAGCGCATCATCACCAGCTCAAAAGAGTCTTACAAACGTCTACCCACCTAACACAGATATCCTTCCAGTTATCGCAAAATCCTCACGCGCACAACACAAGCGACGAAAAAGAACGCACGACCTGGTTTTACAAATTTTAATGACATGGCTTGCATTGATTGCTGCTACCAATAATGATGTCATTTTTAACGTATACAACGAAAGTTTTCATCAACAGTTACAAAGCTTCGGTGGAGAATATTTGTCGTCTGGAACCGAGTAAGACCTTACTATACTACAATAGTTGGCGCTCTTTAATTCGTCACTCCAGTATTCGATAGTATTGAGAGTCACCGTTAAAAAGATATTCGATACGCTCCTTTATTCGATGAAAATCCGATTCCCCTTGAAAATGGAATTTTAAAACATGTATATTGAAAGTAAGAGGAGAAATCGAGGTTAACCATGTATACGGTATATCCAAAGAATTTTAATAAAACTATCTGTAGGGTTCTTAAGGATCGTAAAATTTTAGTTGATTAAACAAGGAAGATTCAAGTGAAGGTAGAGAATGACATAAAAATGTGTTGTCCTTTCTCGTGCTGTTAGGGAGCTTTCTCGCAATTTTTAATCACCCTTTAAATAGATTTCCAACTAAATAAATTACAACGAACATCTCATTTCATATTTTCAGCATTAACTTATTCAGTTATTGGTCATGGTTTGAAACCACCCTAGCAACATCACCATATCAACAAGACAACGAACAACAAACATGGCAGCACGTACTTCCACCTTCAGTACAACAAAACCGTTTCGTGCCAATCAAATGTTTAGACCAAGAGTACCAAAAATATGCTAAAATAGAAAAATGCTACAAACCATCACACTCAATCAAAACATCATCATTTGAAGAATATTTCTTCTCAAGCAGCATTTCCAAATCTGCAAAAAGCGGAAATTATGAATGGGATTTCCCTACTTTAAATGATACTGGTGCTTTAGCAATTCTTTCCACTGATGTCCAAACAGTGAAAAAATCTCCTTGGGTTAGCGCAAAGACCAGAGGTTTAATTCACAGAATGCTTTATTTTAACACCGACATTCAGTTGTATGCTTACTACGAAAACAAAGCAAACGTCTTGGATGGTGGTCACAAAAAGATTGAATCGAACATAGTTTATTTTAACACAGATGCCGATATAAACATCAACGACTTTTTTGTACTGTTATCATTATTCGTGATTTTACTCTGCAGTGTATACATAGCTTTAAGGCGTTTAATACGAAGTATCCCTTCGGCCCAATTTACACGACGATTTTGGTTTTACCATACTTTGTGCTGGCTTGTGGTTGCATTGCTGACTTTCATTAAATATTTATCTTACGTGTCGATTGTACACGAATTCAACGCTTCCCAAACGAAGAGTTTCGAACTTTTGAAATCTCTTGTTGCTGACTATGACCACACGCGCAACTTAATAACAACACTTTTGTTTCTGATAATGATCAGGGTAAGTTTGACCATAGTTCATTCATATAAAAAAATATTTATAGCATTGCTTTCACTGAATTTATTCGAGAAAATACTACGGTTTTCTATTTGAAAGACGCTTTTACTCAGCACGTGCTGAAAATTCAGGTTATGAATAAGTAAGTCTGCGACCGCAGTCGGAGGCGACCCGAAGGCTTCTCTTTCGATAGCTATCTATCTACCCGAAGGTAAGGGAGGGCGCCACTCTTTCTCCCTGGATTGCTCCACTTACCCTTGACACTTCTCTTAATTGCTGAGCATCAAGCATAGAGGCATCAAGTACCATTTTGATAATCTTTGGTATGACCCGGCTGGGGGTTGAACCCACAACCTTGCACACCGTAGCCGGATGCTCTACCACTGCACTACGATCGCTTTTACTTTGTTATGAGTAACGTCCTGTAAAATTATGAAAATACGCTCGCGCATTATCTGGCACCCGATGTAGAAATTTTCTTCCGACACGCTAAAGCTCTGAAGGTCGGGAAAATTTTCAACATCTGGAAGAAATATATTACGGAATTTCGCCTGACCGCGTAATTTTTTAGAAAAATGGGCCCGAGTGCAATTTGGACAGGGAAGGTGTCATGGCCGACAAAATTTGGGTCAGAAAAAACTTCAAAAGGTTTCACGAAATAAATTCAAATACAAAACTTTTTGGAGAAGGAATCATGCAAAATATTACCATTCTTTTCACAAGGAGGGCATGTAGAAATACTCAAATAAGTATTTTTCCTTCTTTAAACTGATCACAGAAGCAAAAACAAAATAGAAATAACATTGTACACAAAAAAGCCTGAAAGAAGAGAAAAGTCATAATCATCATCTATAATAACACTAAAAGAAAAACTAAAGCTATAGAAAATGAATACTAACCCTCAATGAACACTTTTGTGAAGTTTGATAAAGATTTTATCCAAAAAACTTCAGTTTTGGACCACTGAAGTCGGTTTGTCGGTTGTCGGCCGGTGGACAACAGTTATATTTGGAGGACGGTCTAAGATAGATAACAACATGGAAGTTACTGTTAAAAGCCTAAGCCCATAGGAACATACCTGCTTTAGTTTCTTTGGTCTTTGAATGGTATTTAATTTGAGAAAGTGCAGAAAAAATCAGCCATCAAAACAAACAAAAACAAAAGTTATGATTATCAACTTTTCTGTGGTAGAAACACATTTTTTGGGTTGGTGCACATACAGAAATTACACTGGATACTAAAACTAATATTCAGGGAGTGATAAGTACAGTTAAACTATAAAAAATCCATCAAAATAAACCAAAAACAACCATGCAGCACACATTTTTTGAAAATTACATCAGCCATGTTGTTTGTAATTTTTGCCGACATACTCATGACGTGGTAACTAACGACAGTGATTTGACGGTCTTTTTGAGGCGCCAGATCTCAAAAAAACAATTTTTGAGCGTTCAGCACGGCCCCGAAAATGAGGGCTAAACTTATGTCGGCACATCAATGGATGACTACTATTTCTCTCCGATGGTATATTGGCCCGCTCCTTCAGAGCTTTAGCGTGGGCGGCCGCCAATACGCCATCGGAATATCAGATAAGCTCGCGCAGGACAAAGTTACTCGCTGAGAGCTTAATGCTGAATTTCTAATTACTTTTAGGACATTATCTTATATATCTGGTAAATCATAGACAAGTATTCTAAATTAAATGCAAAACACCTATAAACCCTTAAAGCGTGAGGAAACTGGGTTCGAGTTTCCTAAGTAAAGGCCGGTCTCCACTGTCGCGCGAAAAGAGCGAAAACTTTTTAACGTTCTTGTAAGGTCATTGGTCGGTTGAAAAATGAAGAAATTCCGTTACGTCAAATTTGCCCAATGGAATTGCTTCATTTTTCAACCGGCCAATAAACTTACAAGAACGTTAAAAGGTTGGAGATCGGCCTTAAGGGAAAGTTGCCTGAACATTCTCATAGGCAAAGAATTGTGACGTCATTTTCTTGTTAATTCATTACCAGACACCTACAAAAGCTGAACGCACTGTTAAGGGTTGATAGGTGTATTAATTAAAACAGTGTTCCTTAACAAAAATCTATTCATCAACACATTTTTATTTTTCTATCTTTCTTAGTGGATTCGAATCCTTCGATGGAGTTCCGCTTATCGCATTGTCCGTGAAATGGTGTTCCAGACAATATGTCCAATGATTGGTTTGGTCATTGTTCATTTGTTCATCACACTGATTTTCGCCCATCCTTTATATCTGGTAAGTCGATAACCCAATGGCTTTTAGGTTGAGGGGCTTGTTATTAATACCTCCCCCCTGGTGGTTAAAATTTACCATAGAACCAACACGACACTACTTCGAATGACAAAAACAGAGCTCGTTTCACATTAAATATCGATGAAACACGTGTTTCCAGAAATTTGCAAGTACTTGCAACAGTAGATCTTCTATAATCATAAAACCACCAATAAATTCAGGCAGCCGAAATCTGATTATCTGGTTATATGGTTAACTTAAACGGGTTCAGACACACCCTATTAACCTTTATATCGTGAACAGACTGGGTTCGAATTTACCAGGAAGGAACAAAAAGTCTGAAGTCGTTGCTTTAATATCTCAGAGACAACGAACTTTGACGTTATTCATGATATGCACCATTGCAATGTCTTCCACGGGCCCAACAGCTGATTGGTTGCAAGTGACGTATTGATTGATTTTACGTCACTTGCACCCAATCAGCTATTGGGTCCGTGATGTAATTTTAGAAGACATTGCAATGGTGCATATCATGAATACCCTTATAAATTCGTTACCAGTTCTCTCAGAAACCGACCACGCAGTCAATCATTGATAGATGTATGACCATGACATTCGCCAGAGGGCATGGTTGATCTTGCTGTGTAAACCAAACCTTCCCCTATCAAAAACCCTAAGTTTTTTCTTTTTCTTTAGCTGTGCCACGAGTTACACAAAGATTATTCAACGCTTAAAGACACTTACGTTACACTCCTACTTTTCCCATGGTCCACACCCATCATTGACGGAGAAAGAGAACAGAAACCGGCTACCAGTCTACTTCGATTTTTGCATCTCTCCTACGCATGCGTGCTTGCATTGCTTGTTTTCAAACCACTCGTCTTGTCAGTCTATTTGCGTGATGTGAGGCTGAAGGATAAAAAGAACGAGGATTCGAATTTATTGTGGAAAATGTTTCAAGTGATCTTAAAACGAGTTAAGAATAAAACACACCCTAAGGTGAGAAGACTTTTCCAATTTTAAAAACATTGACATTAGTAGTTGGCCTCAAATAGGAATACTGTTGACTCGGGTTAATTCGAACAAGGAATCTTGTTCGTTCGAATTACAGAGAAAGATTCGATTTATAGAAAGTCTTGGGATGGGATTTAGTTCCAGTCATGGAAAAATTCGAATAATAGAGGTTTGAATAAGCCTACTGTGTCCTCTCTTGTTCAAGAATTGGCTTGAATAAGGCCGTTTTTACTTCATATAAGTACAAGGCCACTAGGCTCTAAGTCATTGTCGTAGCCTCTTAAAAATTCTTCCCTTTTGAGACTATGTTTAATGAATCGGTTAGGGGGCATTATCAAGAAGAATATATACCTAGTCTGTTTGGTGGAAAAATCAAGACATTCAATTTTCTAATACCTCAAAACTTACACTCACGTAACGTTATAGAAATCATGTTGAAATGTCAACTAGCCTGGATTACAGACCTTTATCTACTTTAATGGGATAAACTTTCACGGGGATTAAATTTCGCGGATTTCGCGGATTTTGGGTGTCATCCGCGAAATTAAGTCCCAATGGAAATTTGGAAGGGCCTGATCGGCGAAATATTTCTAAACAAAACTCAAAATATGTCAAATAAATACTATTTGAATGTTGACTGGCATCAAAGAGGCGCAAATAATGTGTATTTCAACAACCAACATGCATGATTTGACAGTAAACGTCACAAAATCGTGAAAGTATTGCCACATAATAGTGCCACCCGCGAGAGTGGGTGGTGGTGAGTTTTTGAATTTCGCGGATAGGCCTAACCACGAAATTTAACCCCCGCGAAAGTTTATCCCATTAAAGAAATAGTAGGGGGTCAATCCTTCTGATCCGTAGCATCTTTCGCGGGCCTCAACCACTGTGATTGGTTCGAAAGTAGATAGGGTTTTGAAACTTTTTTGAGAGGGGCCCCGCGTTTTTTTTATGGCCAAAAAACCGACGTTGTAGACAAAACTCCTAAACCCCAAAATAGGCAAAAAATTGACACGAGAGATGCTACGGCCACCTACTAAAAGAAAGATGAATTCGAAGCTGTGAGATTCGTTTATAGATGTCGAAACCTTGCCATCGACTGAAGTTTATTTTTTCTATAAGACCAATAGAGCTATATACAAAACTTGAAGAAACACAGTTGGGTCTCTATAACTCGAACACGGACGGCGAACATAAATTTGTGGAAATTTAGAGTTATGGAGATTGGGTTTAAAAGGCATTGTTAACTGAAAGGACCAGAAATCCTGTTTGAGTGAAGGAGACATTCGAGTTATAGAGGTTTCAGTTTTGAGAACTTCGCCGTATAATATATGAAATTTAACATGAATTTTGCCCTTTGTATTACAATCAAGTAAATACAGTCGCTATCATTAAATTTAAATAAAATTTTTTAACGTTTTTTATTCCCTAGATCAACAAACATGTGCATTTCAAAGTGGAAGAGATTGACACAAAAAGCAATCGTTCTCTATCCACCATCACCACAATCGATGTCATACCAGCTAGACTGTTACCTCCTCTCCCTTTCTCTGACCGCTCACTGGAAGAGCATTTACATACAGCTATTGATGATCTGGACCACATACTAGCTTCTGATCAATGGGAGTTAGAATTTTTGAATCACTTCGAGAAGCGGTTTCGTAGTGACACTAAGAATCGACCGCTTAAGAGGAGAACTTACACTTTCTGAATATGCATTCGGAAGAACTTTTGTGTATCGATGACAAGTCAAATAACTCTGAAATGAAAACTGCATTGGTCCGAGTCTGTGTCGCAAATAATTTCGAACTTTCTATAACTTTTGGAAACGATTACAATGTTGATTATAACAAAGATTACAAAGTTCGAGATAGGGCGACTGAGCGGTTTCGGATAAAAAGTTCCAATCCTTGAAAGTGCAAAAACATTTCAATGAAACGTAATGTGAAAACGGAGAGGGTTTTGTCAGACAAATATAAAACTTAATGATTTAAGCACTTATGTAAATTATTTTCTACAAAAAATGTAAATTAAAAATGTATAAAGATTACCATTTCGAAAAAAGAAATATAAATTAATTTTAAAAAGTACTTTTTAGTTGCATTTTAGTCCATTTTGGTCTTTCAAAAACTTGTGTAATACTTTACGTTGCTGGCAGAAAGTCGTCCAAAACACAAGGGCAAGCAAGGAACTCCAACAAAGTTGCCAAAGCAATGAAAACCATGTAGACCAAAAGAAAAATGATGCCCAATTTAAAGTCTAATTTCCAATCGTTTAAATGTATTGCAATCACAGTAAACACAATTGATCCAATCAAAAGCAAGGCTGAAATCATAATCGACTGGCTCTGTATCTGGACCGGCGTCCCTGGCTCCATAAAGGCAGACTTCATAAACCAAGGGACACCAAGGCATAACATATCAAAGACATTACTCCCGATCGCATTGGATAGAGCCATATCGGCCGATCCTTGCCGTATCACGATCACTGACGCCATAACGTCGGGGATACTGGACCCAGCGGCCAGGAAAGTCATACCCATAATACAATCAGGGATATCGAAAGTGAAACCGATAACGCAAACCATCCATACTAGGATATATGATAGTAGCCCCATCCATAACACAGACATGGAAAAAGTCACTAGATACCACTCTGACCACTTCTTTTTACAGCAAGGTGGAATGGTGAAATAAAAGAGAAAGATAACAGGGAAGCCGAGAATCCAGGTTATCTTGTTAGCACACCCATCTGGAATACGTAACGGTGATTGCTGCTTATTCTCAAATTGTTCTAATTCCGCTGTATAAGAATCATCAACGGAAAGGTCTTCTTGAGCTCTCTCGCGATCCAACTTTTTCTGTTCTTGTTCTTTAGCTTTTTGTCGTGGTTCAGGTTTCGGGGATGCCAGAAAATCTGCAGACGACATTTCCAACTCATCTTGTATTGTTTCGCATTGCCCACACATTGAGTCTAAAAGTTTGTTAAAATGCCTGGATAGTGGTCTATTGAAATACATGATGATGATATACAGGATGTAAATGTATACAAAGATGAGAGCTTCCCACCAGAACACTTGTCGATCACGAACAGTGAAAACGAGTGTAAAAGTTCCAAGCGTGTAAACAAACGCATCTCGAATCAGCGGCCACGTGGAAACTCTTACGGGAGCCGAAGCAGCCAGTGAACATATAGCAACGATAAAAAGCGTGTTAAAAATAGTAGATCCAACTACGGTGCCGAGGCCAACGTCTCCTGCATTCTCTGTGAAGAAGATTGAGACAACAGCGATAAAAAGGGTCGGCGCTGAGGAGCCGATGGCCATAAATGTTGCCCCGGCTACGTCTTTGGACATTTTGAGACGTGAGCAGATATGATATAAGGATAACACGAAATAATCGTCGCAAACAACAGCCAGAAGTCCAAACATATAACACGTGATGAGGATATGGATTATGATACCACCCTCCTCCCTTTGTTCCTGAGTTAAAAAATCTTTCGGAAATTCCTCAATGGCTCCTTTCGAATGTGTACAACGATCGTCATTAGCATTGGTCATTAAATGTCGACTTTGCCTTCTGAGTGTCTTTAAGCCATCCTCTGAGTTCACAATCCATGATTTACGGAGGGCGAAGACGGTTATTACCAAAACAAAAACTTTGAAGAAAGTGCTGAGTGATCGGCGTTGCTTCATTTTGTGTTTCAATCTAACGAGACATCTTTAATGAATGTTTTCCCAAATATGACTATCAGAGAGTAATAGAATGACAAATTTCCAATTGTCAGCTTATACTTATTAAATCTTCATAAAAATCTTTATTTTAATATTTTTTGTTTTGTCTTGTAGAATTTTGATTACCTCCATAAGAATTTCTTGCAGAGCTCACTTTGAGCATGAAATGGCATTTTTTGTGCACGCTTCAATACACATTTGATTTCTTCATTTTCAAAAAAATCAAAACTGAATCGAAAAATATTTGTTTATTTGAACCATGCCTTGATATCCAGTACACGTTTTTTATAAGAATAAACTTACACAGGAAAAAATCTTTAAATCCCAAACTAGTGAAAATTGAAAAACAGATTTGGGAATTTCAACCCATTTCTTTTAGGATTAGGGAATGTTAACTTGGGATTCTTTGGAGCATTGGGTATTTGTTTTTACCATTCTGGAAATAATTTCCCAAATCTGTTTGGCATATTCGGGATCAATAAAATCCTCTATGGCAAAACCTAAATCATAAACTTAAAATTTTTGAAATAGGTAAAAGTTGTGACCAAGGTAGGGAAACAAAATAACACCAACCGCTAAAATTCTTTCTAAATGAAAAAAGAAACCTATCCGAAAATACAAATTCACAAGTTTGGTAATCTAATTCATAAAGAAACTAGGAAAAATTAGAAATCACATCGTGAAAAATAGATTACATCGGAAATGGAAACCTATCCGAAAACACAAATTTACAAGTTTAGTAATTTGGTAATTTAGTTAGGGAAAGGAAATATCACAAATTGTGAACTTGCTTGCTTTATTCTATTCTTTCTCTGGATCGGGAAATGTGATTTCTCGAATTAGGGAAATAAAATTTCCCAGATTGGGAAATTCGATTTCCCGAACTCTTTAATTTGAGTGTATCCTTTAAACAATTAATTAAATCAGAACTTATTTTTCAAACCTTCAAATAAGACAATTCAATCAAAAATTTTAAACTGTCACAAATTAGAGCCTAAGTTCGGGAAAATTATTTTCAGGTTAGGGAAAATTGATTTCCCTAACTTGTATTACGCATGCGTGAGAAAAAACCACAAGTGATTTTTCACTCAAAAGTGTTCGAGTCGTATGTAAAGCAAACCATTATAAGGGTGTATTCGATCAGTGTGTAACACAACGCTAAAGGTGAGGCGTCCCGCCAGGGCGGCCTCATTCGTTCGCAATGGACTTGCGTCGCAAGGGCTCAGTGGATCGGTGAGACGGATTTGAGGTTTAAGTTGGCTCTCTATTGCAGCTCCACTGTTGTGACAAAAGTGCCGGGATTCTCAAAGTAGCGCAAGTACATGTCAGAACGAATGAGAGCTATCGAACCAATGCTCACAGAATGATCGAATACATTTAATTATTTTACCAGCTTTCTTAGACTGGAGTCGTTTATAATGCGTGTAATACTAATAATACCAATATAATAATAATAATACGGGATTTAGTTTGTAGAAACGACTGGAAGAATCCGGTGTTCCAGTCTTATAGATACAGGGGCTAGCTACGCAGAAACTTGCGTAGCGAGAAAACAATTTATCAAGCAACAACAAACTCTCAAAACGAAATCAACTCAAATGAAAAACTTTCAATACACAAATCCACACAGATTTTTTTTTCTCAAGAATTATTTTGAGCAGGAGAAATTTATAATTGCAATATTGACACTTTTCTTTTGTTTGGAGTTAGTGCACAAAGGTTTCTAGACGACTAAAATTGTTCCATTCATTACTTTTTGCTTTATTTCTACTATGTATAAATTAGTCGTCTAGCTTGCTAGACTACAGCTTTCTATAAATCAGGATTTAATTCGTGAATGATGTTTTCAGCAGAAACACAAACTGATCTTTATTTTGAAAACTGTCGAACGTGCTAACCGCACTGGCTCAACTTCAGTATCTTTGAAATCATTCGTAGGCCCAATTGTAAACTTAATGGCTTAAGAAAAATTATAGCATTTTGGATTTTAGCCTCGTCCCCAGGCCCCAAAAATCGAAATTTTGAAAAAATGAAAAAAAGCACCCCCAGGGATTTGCCCAAGGATCAAGTGTGCAAAATTTCAACCCAATCGGAGCAATTTTGAAGTCTCCAACCGGCCCAAAAGTTTTAGCCTCGTTTTGGCGAAAAACTCGTCCCCAGGCCCCAAAAATCGAAATTTTGAAAAAATGAAAAAAACGCCCCCAGGGATTTGCCCAAGGATCAAGTGTGCAAAGTTTCAGCCCAATCGGACCATTTTTGAAGTCTCCAGCCTGCCCCAAAGTTTTAGCCTCGTTTTGGCGAAAAACTCGTCCCCAGGCCCCGAAAATTAAAATTTTGAAAAAATGAAAAAAACACCCCCAGGGATTTGCCTAAGGATTAAGTGTGCAAAATTTCAGCCCAATCGGACCATTTTTGAAGTCTCCAGCCTGCCCCAAAGTTTTGGTGACACACTTGTCTGTACACAAACCCAATATCTACGGCTAATTTCAAAATTCATTACCGTAGATTAACTACGCTACGATAATCGTGAAATACACTCTGGTACAGAGTAGTGACACACAGACACACAGACAGACACACAGACATTCTCAGATTCTAGCTCAACTGAAGTTGAGAATTCGGGAATAGCATTTTCTTGAGTTTTCTTTTCCAGTTAGTTAAAACAAACATCCAGATCATGTTTACCATTAATCTGCATCCGGATAATGTGTTAGTGATATCCCGAATCCCAACCTAGGGACAGTTAGCACGATCCCTAGTTAGTGATCAGTTAGGTAAATATAGCATTTTCCACATATGTATTCATATATTTCCCGAACCTTGGTATTTGATTACTTTAGGCGTACAAACTTTCGCGAGCAAAAACTTTCGCGATTTTCGCGAATTTTGGCCCTTTTCGCGAAAGTAAATGTCTTTAAAAATTCTAGGAAGGGCCATTCGCGAAAGTTTATGCTCACGAAAAATTCTTGACAAAATAGAAAATCTGTAAAACTTCAAACTTTGAATAAAATGTAACTTTTATGGCACTTTTTAGCCTGCTAAAAAACTAATGAGTCAAAGGACTAATGAGTCAAAGGACAAATGTTTCAAGCCAATCCAAGAAGTATTCGTCCCTCTAAGCCATTTTTTCATGTGAAAATTCTCAATTTTACGTCTTGATTCGCGAAAGTTAATGCTCGCGAAAAATATTCTTCCGTTAAATTCGCGAAAGTAAATGTCGTGAATTTCGCGAATTTTCGTCCTCGCGAAAGTTTCTGCTCGCGAAAGTTTGTACGCCTAAAGTATTTTTTCCTGTGTAAGAACATAAGGCTTCGATGGCCGAACAAGTTAAGAACAAGTTAAGAACTTTGTAAGGCTTTGCTGACTCGAAAACAGCCGGTTTCTGATTAAAAATGGGCAAAAATGCTCCAAAAATGGTGAAAATAAGAACATTTTAAGAACAATTCTAGGCTTAAAACTCATAAAATTTAGAACATCCGAAGGCTTCAAAAATTCTGGATGTTCTTATAAAAACGTGTATTCTATGCAAAATCTCCCTTTTTAGATCTCAAACAAAATGTTTAGTCAATTTTCAATTCGCTATAGCGAGTCTGCAGCTTTGATAAAATGTTTTAGAAAGAGTTGTTAGTGCCAAAATGTTTGTGAATAATAGGGAAATGATATTTGAACCACTCTGAGCTTTATATAAACCCTACTGGAGAGGAAGTTTCTCAATCCCGATCAAGCAAAATATTTTAATCGGAGTTTTTTTGAAAGAGGTTTCCGCATCGAGAGCACTAGATCTACTTCGCTTGGACACAAGTGATGTAGCGCCGTTTGTCGTTAAGCAGAATTGTCACACTACAAATGACTTCTTTGTGGGTACTACTTTCAAAGAAACTCCGATCAAATATGGCGGGTACAGTTTGGTGCAGGGTTTATAAAGGTCAATGGATTTAATCCCCAATAAGCTTACCACTGTGGTATAACAGCATTGAACCTTAGAATGAATTGATACAAAAACAGGGTTCCAGTAGGTGTTGAAGGTAGCGCCATAGTAGGCTAATCAAATGCATCCAATCTTCTGCTCCAAATATCAATTTGTCTGAAAAGTGAAATGAATCAATCTTATTAAAAGAATATTTTAAGTAATTTTACATTTCAAGAATTTTCATCTTTATGTTAAATGATAATGTCTAGAAGTGATAATGTATCACATACAGTTGACATAGGACTGTGATGTTCTTAGTCCATGATAGCTGTTTAAAAAACAGCCACCAATTCAAAAAATGAAATCATTTCTACGGTCAGCAAGATGAGGCATCTCTCTATGACACTGATTGAGAATTCTAGCAACAAAATATCCATGACAGTGGAGCACATAATATTTCTCTCGGATTTGTTAAAGTAAAAGGCTAATACAAATTCAGTAAAAATGCATGAAAATACTTACTCATTTCTGACCCAAGATTCATTATCCTTCAGCCCTTGTAAAATAAGATCCCTTCGAATAGCTTTTAGCTACATTCTGTTTATTTAGTATAGTAATTAGTCAATTTTCATTCTGAAAAAGAAGAACAACAAAATATCAATTAACTTATCATCACTTAACAGTTTGAGATATGTTTTATGTCTTCAAAATTAAATATAGAGTAAACTTTAATATTTGGCGAAGCGCCGACTTAAAAATACGTTCCAATCATTTATCATGTCACATGGGAAGGAGAATTAAGATTCAGACGTGACGCTATGCTACTATGATGAACTTGTTAAATGGTTGTATTATTGTATCATAGGTCTGTGTTACATGTAAGGTATATAAGGTTCCAGGATAGTGGATTAAATCCTCTGTCATGGATTTGATTAAGATTTATTAAGCTTTCCCAGAAAAGAATCTGTTGGGATATCAATTTATGGGCAATTTTCGGAATTGTGTTATTTGGTAGGAATTTTGACTCAAACTAGAATATTTACAACTTGAAAATATTTTATATTGGATATCTTCATTTTTGAATTTTCGAAATGAGTGAAAATGAGCGACACCCTCCCCCACCCTGGATATCCACAAGTATTTGACGAACGACACGACCCCATGGATATCCAACGCCTTTTGATCTTTATTAACCCCAGAAATGTCCAATACCGCCTTTAATATTTTTCTGGAAAATCCCATTTGATGCCTTCCTTTTTTAGTGCTTTGAAAGTGAAAGAGAACAGGTAGGTGGACCAATCCTGAGAGAAAAAGTGGCGCTTCTTTGGTGCCAAACATTGCTAGGTATATTACTATTCTAGGAGAATTCTAATGGGAATTCCAAACCATTTGTAGCAAGAGGGGAGCCTTTTGACTAATCCAAAAACAAAAACAGCTTTAGTAAAAGATTTTTATAACATTTACATTGATAATATACTGAAAATTGTTGTAAAAAAGATATAAATATAAATAATTTCCCAGAGATTTCTTTGGTTTTAATTTATTATGCCCATTTCTTTACTAGTCATTTCCCGGTAGTTTTTTCCATTTTGTAAGTGTTGCTTCATAATGCCTAGCTACCACTATACTATAAAATGTTGCCAAACATTTTTCAGCTTTCGAACAATTCAAGTGCCAACATGTTCTCGGTTTTTTTAATGACGAGGACACAGGAAATAAACATATTCAAATAATATCACTGGGTGACAATCCACCATGCTACCCCTCTATAACAACAACCAGGCTAACAATCCACAAAACCAAACACATATAGAAAACTATATCACAATCTAATAATCCATTAGACTATCATCACTATCGTTTTCATCAGCTAAGAGATCGTCATACTCTTCTTGAGTTAAAGTTGTTTGATTCGTATTTGTTTTACCAGTGGTATTGGTTATTGATATTGAAGATTGTATGCTAGTATTGACGAGAGGCATACCCAATTTTTCGGTAATGCTTGTTACCGGTTGACTAGTATCGACCAATGTTTTTTCCAGCTTTTCTGGAAACTTAGTTGTACTGTTTGTTGCAGACTTACTGCTAGTAATTGAAAGTTTTGATGCTTTAGTTGAAGTTTTTGTAGAGTTTAATTGTAGAGGCTTTGCAAAATTGTCTGATTTACCAGACTTTAAGCTGGTTTTGTACACTGGGTCTGGGGAGTTTGTTGATATTTTGTCATCACTTGGAAGTCTTCTCTTTGTCGTATTTACAGTTTTGTTTTTCGAAGGTTGCTGATTTAACTTTACTGGTGATACATTGACTGAAAGTGTGGGAGTCTCGAAAGTGCTAGGTGGTTTGTCTTTGTTTTTCATGAATGAATGAATAGCCTCGCTTTTGCTCATAAGGGTTTGTCGTGATTCTCTTGTTTTGTAAGGTGATTTACTCTTTGCAGTCTTCGAATCTTCTGTTGAAGTGTCGTCTGTTCTTTGTTGGTTTTCTGCCTGCTTCTCCTTTGGTTTATCTGATTGTGAAGATTTAGCCTTTTTCTTTGAAATATCTTTAACAGTAGTTTTCTTTTCTATTAAAGGATCATATTTTTCAGCTTCATTATCCTCCCCAACGGCTATTTGGCTATTACTTAAAACATCTGAAGGCCTTCTCAATTTACAGTCTTTAGGTAGTTTTGATGAATAGCTTGTTAGTTTTGTTTGTCTTAATTCTGTTGATTCATCTTGTTTGCTATGTGCACTCTTGAATGGCTCATTGAAGGCCTGATACAACCGTGTTGCCTAGAAAAAAAAAGAGAAAGAAGTAGATGTACATCAATTCAAACAATAATTCAACTTATTATGAAATTCTGCCAAGTGTGCTAAATTGTAGTGTATCAAAATAAGAAATCTGCCCTATCAAAAAGACCTTACTACTTCTACCATACAGGAATTTTGCCTGTTGTGAAGTGGTGAAAAAACATAAAATATTAAAGGCAAACACGACTTACACAAACACCAAAAATCAATTTGTTTGCATTAAGAGTTGATACTGTGGGTTTGGGATGAGCTGGAGTTTTTATAAGATACTTCACTAATTGGTCAATTGAAGTAATAGAGATGACGCGTTCTTTAGAAAAAGTAATGAAATTAATTTAATGACCAACCAAATTACATAAGAGCTTGTAAAAACTCCAGCTTGTCACGCTTTTCATTATAAGAATAGTGTACTTTGGATGAGTGTCAAGAATTCTTAAGAAATTGCCAAAATTGTGAGTGAAATATTCGGAGCATATTCTTAATTTAGACTTGACTTTTATACGAACACGAGAAATGATCAATTTCTGGAGAATTTGAGACTTTTGAGTGCACATCGGGAGCTAAAACTGTATTTCTGCCTCAAAGTTTCAAATCCTGTCTAACAAAAAATCCAATTTTTTTTCTCTGTTAACCAAATACAAAATGACTTTATCATTATGAGAATCTGTGAAACTCACCCTAGAGGGTATTCTTAGGGTATTCTTACGCTTCGGCTAATTTTCACCCTGATAAATTCTTATAGAAGATATTTTTATGAAAAGAAAAGTGTGTATAAGAATTGACCTTTGGTTGGGGAGGGTACCCTAGTCTTTTCCTTTCTTTTTCTTTCATTAAAATAAAAATAAATCAGGAAAAGAAAACACATCATTACCTTTTGTGATCCGAACCCAGGGCAGTCACCAAGTTCTTGCTTTGTAGCATTTACTATATTAAGTACAGACTAGAAAAATGAAAAGATGAATAAATTACGTTTGAGAGAATAACAAGTCATTTGCACAAAATTATCAGTATGTTGAAACTTTTGAAACTTTTTTGATTCACAAAATGCTGAATTTGGGACGATGCATTAGTAAATTAACAGGCTAAAAGTAAAATCAATTTCTTAAAATAACTTCAACAACCCTAAAAAAGTCTTCAATGAAAAGGATTAAATGTTTTTATCTCAATAACTGCAGAAACCATGACGGTTAAGAATTATACTTACACCAAATGTTGATAAAAGAGTCAAAACGTCAGTTTTATTCACCGACTTTACGGTTGTAAGGAAATCTTGCACCTTAAACAAAAATGTCAAAAAGATGTCAGTAACCAATAAAGCCAATAAAATAAATGCTAATTGTTCATGACATTGCAAATTTTTTTTGAAAAGTCACACTGTTATTGGCAACAGGATGAAATGAAAATTAATTTCAGAATGAAATTTTTAAAAAATCATGAAAATGTTTCACCCAAAATTTACAAAGAATTTGTTTATGTCGTATGGTAAAATCAAGGATAGGATTTCATACCTTTGACAAATGATCAGTTTCGGTCCGTTGTTGTATAATATCAGGAGGTTTAAATTCATAGGATTTGTAAGTTTCCAAGTAACGACCAGCTTCTTCAAATGTCCATGCTAATATCATAGTCAAATTTGAATACATAGCGATACGTCCAAGCTCTTTCAGACCTGGTTTAGAATTGACCTGAACAGAAATTATTAGATATTACAGAAAAATCGTGAATATTTTAAAAACAAACATGCATGCATCACCAAGTCAGCAAATAAAATTTAAATGTTTTTTTAAATTTGACATAAATTATTTTGAAGGACTTTCAAACAAATGACAGGCAAAATTTAGACGATAACAGACGATAAAACAACTTGTTGGTGATGACACCAATTTTCAAAGAATTTGTAAATTTCCCAGAATATTATGCAAATTATTGCTTGGAATTTATTGAAAATAAGTTTTGGCACTTAAAATTGGTACATGTAAAGAGCCCTTTGGTAATTCAAAGGATTGAGATAATTATCAGGAAATTGACAAAAACGTTGTACTCTCACAACAGATCAAACTAAATAATTGGTTAATAAGCCTGAAAGTTCATAAGACTTTTATGTCCTGATAGTAATAGAGAATGTCTTACCACGTCCACTTGAACAAGGAGCACCCTCAAATCATACATATTGCCAAGTTTTTTTAAACGTTCATGAATGTAATCTGGATTCAAGCTATGATATCGCATACTAAATCACAAAGAAAAAGAAAAAGATATCAAATCTATTAAAAAAAACAACAACCTCTTAAAATGATATAGGTGAAATAATTTCTAGATTTTTCTAGAGTATATCAAAGTAGATCTTTGGTTACCAGTTTCAAATTATGCTGAAATCATTTGCAAGTCCAAATTTTTCTAGAATTTATATCAAAATAGAATCTTTAATAATTCATTGCTTAGCCTAAAGATTGCACTAGGACAAAACACTGTGCAGCGATTGTAATAATTCTTTATTGCTTGATATTTCTCCCGAGCACCCTGTAATTCTATTTATTCCAATGTAAAATCAATTACCATATTCACACAATCAAGCTAAAGAAAACCAACTCAGAAAAAAAAGTATTTGTACAACTAACCTCAAATACAATGCACAAGCCCTTTCTCCAATTTCATAGTCAGGTATGATATCACCGTACTCCCATGGAATGTTTCTGATTTGTTTCAGGATTGGATTGCCACGCTAAAAAATATATTTTAATCTATAAGAAACTTGCAGTAATAAGCGCTACACTTTTATGACGTAATCTTTTTTCCAAGCAAAAAGGATTGAAGCCAAAGAGTGCGATTGTAGCGCGCGCAAGTGGAGACTGGCCTTTAGAAACTTGCAGTAATAAATCAACAGAATAACACTTTATCATGTAAAGAGAGCTGCTAATTAAATTATTTGGAAACTTTTTTTCAAAAGCCTGGTATTAGTTTTCAAGACATGATCTACCCACCCTATAACTTTACAAAAAATTGAGTTTCAACAGAAATGCATACCTGTCGAGAGTTGACGATAATATTATTTTTATTCTTTGGCACAACTTTCCTGTAAAGCAAAAGGGTGCGTGGTTAATATGACTGGTAGAATTGTAATTAAATATAACCACAACCAGTATATTTACATTTAAAATGAACCTCAAAATATGCCTTTCTTGTAAAAGATATTTGTTGCTAGTCCCCAAAAAACATTGATTGGAATCTTTGTAATTTTGAAACTGAATTGAATGAAACTTACTCTTTAGGTTCCGGCATAGGTGGCAGATCGAAGACATCCTTTTTATTTGAATTGACAGCAAAGGTTTCTCGGAAATTCTTGCATGATGGGTTTGTCTTTGACATTTCACCTTGTTTTGTAAGAGACAGTGTCTCCTCCCTGAAATTGTAGTATATTCAAAAATGCATTAAACTACCAAAAATGTGTAAAAAATAAAATACTATTAAACTTCATCATAATCGGTCATAATACAAAGTCAAGATAACTAAGATTATAACAATATAGCATAAAGAAAAAAATTACTTTGACTTATGTTCTTCAGCTTTTGGGGTTGTTGCATTTTGGATCTTAGTAGCAGTAGTAGCAATTTCAGAACCCTCTGAAATATTCTTAGATATACCAGGTTTACTATTTTCTGTCTCAGCAGCCTTCAGTTTCCTGAATAAATTTAAACCTCCAAGGTTCTCACTTTTTTCTTCTTCTTCATCGCTTAGCTGAGCTATTTTATATTTTCTTTTTGACATGATAATTATATAATCTAAAAATTAAAAAGTCATTATCAATAAACCATTAAAGAAGAAAAATTTTGTTTTGGAGAAAATGAAATTGAAGTAGAGCTGGAAGCCAAAGTCCATTTTTAGAAATTATATTCTCTGAATTATCTTTTCAACTGTATATATATAATTTGTTATTTGAAGCATTGGTTAGAAAACGGCAAGGAAAACAAACTTTAGTGTACACTTAAAGCTAATATGGACTTTAATAGCACACAGTAGACAGTTCCCAATAGTCGAGAGTATTGCTTCCGCATAAAACTCCCCATATTATTGGTAAAGGTAGGTTTAAAGTAAGGATAACTCCTGTAAAGTGACAAAGGATTATCACATTGTTGGGAAAAATAGGATGGTCAAAATCGCTTACAATATTTCTTTGTTTAGCGATCAAAGAGGAAAATATCTTATGCCTATCAGTGATTCCAACCTTCCTATTATTCCTATCTCTAAAGAAAAGTGTCAGAATTAGGAGAGGGATGTTGACATTTTCTTAATTGCCTATTTAGGTAATTTTTAGAGATTTTTGGCTATATCTCAAGCAATACGAGACAGTGTTTTTGCTCACGAGGCTAATTTCTTCAAAATTTTGCAAGGATTCTGAATATCTAGACGAAATCAGTCGGAAATTAGCCAATCAGCTCGTTTTTGCAAAAAACTACAAAATTTCCTATATAAGAAATATTTCAGAGGTCAAATTTCCAAAATAGGAAATTTTCAACCTTACAATTTGCATAGAATCACATATAGAATTTCCTTTTTAGGAAATAATTCCCTAATCAGGAAACTTTTACTGATACCATCTTAACGGTAGTTTCCCCATTCATTTTTCTGATTTTCCTAGAAAACTTCCCCAATTTAATTTTCAAAACAAAATATTTCCCTGATTTGATATTTCGCCATGTCAATTCAAGACAGCCTTAAGTCCATTTTTTCCATTTTGAGATAATTGACTTTAAAGGTTGAGATGTGTTGGACTTAAGGCTACACATTTCATGTCAATGCTTCATAGAGAATAAAATTTGCACTAAAATTTAGGACTTAAGGCTGTTTATGGTTGATATATTATGGAACATTCTAAATTCTTATTTTTTTTGAATTGCAAAGTAGTACACCTCTTTCCCATTAGAATTCTGTGGACTTATTAAGGCCGTTTTTGGAAAGCGTGCATGCTGAAATAGGGGGTTATGGTCTCAAGTCAATTTTCGAAAAAATGGACTTAAGTCTGTCTTGAATTGACACGGCGATTTGGAAAAGTATTTCCCATTTTGCTTGATTAAAAAAGATTGAATGGGTGGAATTATTTTTAACGGACACAATCCTTAATTAAATGAATTAAGAATTTCATAAAGAAAAATGAAAGCCCCAGTCATCTTCATTGTACCCCGTTTTCACTTTAAAGTTGAATTGGCGTATTTGCCTGACGCGTTCTAGCTCATTTTTTGCACAGGGTCAGGAAAATCTGTTACAGTACAAGCAAATGCACAGGATTTGCCTGACCATCTGTGAAATGCAATTTTAACTTAATATCCTAAAACCCCTAGAGAAAGAATTTCAGCAAAAATGGGCAGTTCCAGAAAAAAAACATTATATATATACCTCCCTTGAGAACGGGCGGAGTCCGAAAACATGTCGGGAAAAATCAAAATATAATAGCCGCATTCTTTTTCACCGTCAACATATATATATACCCCCTGTGTGGACGACAGGGTTTTTTGGATTTTTTTTCACTTGGAAATCCTGAGAAATTTGAAAAAAGTTTCGGAAAATCCAGGATCTTTCCTCATTATTTAGTCATATGTATCGGAAAATCCATAAAATTTGCTCATTTTCTTGCCAAGCATTGGAAAATCCAAGATTTTCCCATAAAAAATCTTGAATGTTACGGAAATCATGAAGTTTTTCAAAAGTAAATTGTTACGGAAAATCCATGTCGTCCACAGGGGGGTAATAGCGGACTATAACTTGAATGACAGTTAGGAACATTTGGCGAGTTCCTGTACGCGGCCGCAATCAAAAAAATCATAACAACACTCATTAAAATAAGGCGTTTGTGTCTTTTCTCACTTTTTTTAGCCTAGACGATGTAGCAAACAAAGTAAGTATAAGCACACTGTGCTTTTAATTGGCTGAAATTTTTTTTCGCGTCGGAAAAACTTTTTCAAACTTTCAGCAATGATTGACCAAACTGTTACAATGAAAATTATCCAGCGCATTTTTTATCTTCTTACCTTCTTCATCTTCATTGAAGCACTCGAAGTTTACTGAAGTTAAGCACATAAGATATTCTTATAATTATTGATAATTACTGAAACACCTTTCGTTGTGCGCTGAGGTGGAGTGTGTGACGTAACTCGCGCGGCAACTAACTCGCCTTCTGTTGGAAGATAATATTGGGGGTTTTGACGTTACCACCCTTGAAGCAGCGGGCGCCACTGTCTTTCCGCAACTCTTTCCACCATTTTAGATGGTCTTAACAATAGATCCAAAAGGGCGCCATAATCTTGGAAGATGATTTGTTTTGGTCTCCGGCTTTGGGAAGTAGCAATGTTTTTGGTTGTTTTCGATGGGAAATGGTAAGAAACTTAAGTTTACAAGTGTCATTTAGTTTTTGCTGGCTTATAGAATGGCAGGATCCAGGATGGTTTCCCTAACTGAATGAACCGCCCAATGCAATGAAAGTGGCTGTCCAACGTTAACCGCAGTAGCCTTGCACCGCGAAAAGGCGGTCAGCGAAAAAATGCTTTGTTCGCGTTGCAACGGGTGTTAAAAATGCATGCGGGCAGACGGGCGGTCGAAAAAATTCCTAGTTTTTTTTCATCACACCAGTAATTCAGGGGCGGGTGGCCACGCGAGCAAAACAATTTTTGGAAGGCCGTCAGAGCAATTGAGAAAAAAGCTATACTTTAAAAGAACAAATTACTTTTCCCGGATTTTTTTCCGCATCTCCGCACCGCAAAATCAGCGGAAAATATGATGCGGGCGGGTGACGCGAATAGAACAATTTTTCGATGGCTGCCAAATCAGTTTCACAAAAGTCAGCTCCTTTGAAATTTTTTCCCTTAAGGTATGTTTGTGTTTCATTAATGTAAGAAGCCAGAACCACTTTAACAATTTTTTAGCTAGGCGGCAATCACAAATATCTTCATTTCGCGTCCTCGTTTGGCCTAAAAAGTGAGTCGGTCGGTCGGTCGTAAAAATTTTCAGGTTTCCATTTTTCCATCCATTTTTGCTGATTTTTGGAGTGCATTCTCGGAGACGGAGGAAACTGCCAGCCGCCAGCCAGCAGCCAAAACAACCGTGTGTGGTTTAAAATTATGAACTTTGAACACTGTGACCTCCGACCCCAAAATGGCGCATGTAATGATAAACAAAGTCAAAATGCTGTGAATGCGCGCTAGAAATCGCAAAAAATCGGCAATAATAAAATTTTTGAACGAAGGAAAGGTCATTGACAGAAGAATAAAAAGTCTCCGACAAATTTACCGACTCACCGACTCAATTCTACTCAATTTTTGAGAGTCGGTTGGGCGACGCGAAACGAAGATATTTGTGATTGCCGCCCTAGCTAACTGTCTAAATGGGCATGTAATTTTGATTTAAAACTATTTTTCAAACCACAAAGAAAACAATTAGGAAAAATTCAATCAATTTAAAAAAATTAAACATGACTGGGAACACTAGACTTGTATACAGATTTATCAGAAGGGTGAAAAATTCTTCATTTTGGTCTGGTTTCTCCAATTTCCACTCAACATTTCCTGTTTTATTTCTTAATGCTTAACCACAACTTCACTGCTCACATGTCATCTTGAACTTGGAAACCCGAGGCTCAAAATTTTTTTCCCGCCATTCTCTATTACGTCATTTGTTATGCTCATCTCGCTTATCTCGATTATATTTTCAACAACTATAAGAAAAGAAAAAGATAAGCGAGACAAACTCCGACCTGATGATGTGAGATTTCACTTTCGATTTCAAAAAAAAAATTTACTTTGTGGTGGTATTTGCTATTAGTATGTTTCTGATGGTTTCCTGATGTGATGGTTTTATTATTATTATCGTTTTGACATATTTTACAGCATGATGCCTGATATGTTTTTGGAAACGTATTATAAGCAATAAGAAACTGGAATAAATATCACTCAAGATTTTTCACTTCAAAAACATCAACCAAAATGAAGAAGAGAACGACTGCTTTTGAAAGCAATGACAAAGGTAGGTTTGTTGGGTTTTTTGTATAAAGTTTTTCATTTGTGCTTCATCATTCTATGTACTGTATCTAGGTGAATGACCTTCATTATCCAGCACCCTCTCTCATCAAAGTTTTCTAACTTCTACTGGGAGATTTGGTTGTATCAGTTCTCAAGTGAATGATCGATAGTGTTCAATTTTTTTGATAAATCGAGGGAACATACTCATTGTTTTGTGTGCTTTGATATTGAATATTAACAAAGAAATTACAAAATGTTCTTTGTCTTCTTTTTAGGAAGGATTGGACCATCTATTAAGGAGTTCCAACAAGAGTTAGTAGATTCACTTATAAATAAAAGCCAAAAGTGGTTTTAGGAGAACCCAACGGTTTGTTGAATAATTAATTACTACAGCATAGATTATCTACTTTAAGCAGTAAAAATGGGATCAATTATTTTGTTTCTGGGCAACAGCTGTCTTGTAGAATACAATCAATTAGATGACATGACTATAAAACCATGCTGGAGTAATTACAGTAAGTTGGTCTAATGTCGACATCCTTCTTTTAATTTCAACACCCAGTTTTAGAGATTAGGAATGATAGGAAGGTCAAGATCACTGATAGATTAAAGATTTTTTACGTTCTCATTGCTAAGCAAAGAAGAAAGTCACCCTAAAAGAGGATGGCAAAATTAGAAGAGGGATCTGGACATTAAACTAATTTACGCTATATTTGATAAACTGTCGTGTTCTTCTATAATCAAATGCTCTGGTAGTAAGATGGTCTCCGCTTTTAAATGCTTATAAATAATTTTTCTTGACATCCTACTAGATGAAGGAATACCTTTTTTACCACAATTGCTGTAAAAACGTAGATTTTACATTTTTCTTAAACTGTAATTGTAGAATTCATGATTAAATCAAACACAAGGCAATTTTTGTACAAAACTAGTGACATCTTTTTAACTCGCACACAGGTGAAATATTTTTTGTAGATAAGATTTTTTCAGTTATGAAAACTGTGCCTTAATTTCCATATACTGCAATGGAGAAAATCCTGTGACTATTAAAGTTAATTTCTTATTAACTCTACATAATTATTCCTAACTTGGTAGTTACTGAGTAATTAATAGATTTTTTGCTAGTCAGGATGTCATGTTGAATAATTAAAAAGTCCAATATTAAAACAATGACACATTAATGCATAATTACTTTTGCGTCCACTAATTATTTTTTTTTAAATAAAATGAAATTGCTGGTCCAATTTTATTGATAATTTATTTCCTTTCATTGTTTTGATGCTTGAGTTTTTAATTATTCATCCTGACATCCTGACTTGCAAAAGTCTATTTAACTCTACGATTTTAGTCTCAATGAATGTTGAATTGTATAAGTATAAAGGAGGTCCGTTGATAAATTTCATTAAAAAAATATTCTGTTTACATTTAGAAATTGTAAATCTGAACAACTTTCCAAGACCAGAGTGTTCTTTCTTAACTTGTCATGGTTTGGAATGAATGTTATGTATCTGATTCTGTCAGTCGAAGGTATGCACTGAAAAATGTTTTAGTACATTGTGTATTGTTATTTATGATATATTTTATGATTTTATTCACTTTGGAGTCTTATTTTCACAACGCATTAATTGTCATTTATTCGTTTTTTTATTTATTATTAGTGGTGCCCTCACAAGTACATGCATTGGTGGGCTCAGAAATGAAAGGACAAATGTTTGGTGCCATGGTGGCAAGTGGAGCAAGTAAACTGATTTTTCTTTTTGAGAATATAAGCTAATGAATTGACTACAGGGTGTCTTGTAAAAAAGTACTCTTTTAGACTACTTCCAAGTAGAAAAAAATTGTTTGTGCATAACAAAATCTGGTTTTGATATGAGAACATCTTTAGACCTCTTAACATCTTAAAATTATTTCCTTATTGTCAATTAAAGTTTATAGGTTTTTTCTGTTTCATTGTTTCATTGTTGCATTCTTGTGATTAGTGAATAATTGAGTTTCGATTCTTTATAAAAAGCTTGCTTTATCTATTTTGTAGTTGTGACGTTTATTATAAGTCCCCTTATTGGAATTAAAAGGTATTTATATTTCATAAACAATACGTCAAAATAATTTGAAAATGTATTATGTGAAATCTCAACTTTATTATTTAGAGGTTCTAAGTCACAGACATTTTCTGCAGAAAAAATATATCATTTGGTGTTAAGATAATGTTAAGATAAACAATAACTTGAAATCAATGAGGTGTAATAAAAAAAAGGCTTCACCATTCGTGACATTAAGTAACAATATGAATTTCATTGTTTTCTTTTATAGTGATCGTTTACAATCCCCGTATGGTAGAAGAAGACCTTTGATGGTGGCGGGCACTATCCTATTGATGTAAGCTGTTGTGCTTGTTATATTTTCCTCAACGTTAAATTAGAATTTCTTCACTATAGATTTATTTTTTAGTTTCTGCATGTGATTGGATAATAAGCATTGATTCCAGAATGGGAATGGTTCTTTTATAATGAATCTGCAAAGCCGCAAACAAAGATGACATCATTATATTTTATTTATTTTATTCAGACTCAGTTTGTTTGGGATGGCTTTCAGTGCACCAGAAAGTATAAGGTAACTTAAATGAGTTAAATGATCAGTTTTTTCACAGTCTCTTAAATTGACAGGAATCGTTTATAACGTTTGTTATACATGCAGGAAAGTAGATTTTACGTGACAGTTACGCGATAATTTTAGTTTGGAACAAACTATAAATAGTAATGTCCTTCAGATTTCTTACTCTGCCTTTACATTTTCTTAAATTTAAATCGTCTAGAATGCTAGACTATCAATGCTATTTCGTTGAAGATAAGCAAATTTCGTTGTTGTTTTTATACCTCTAAGTAATTCTTTTGAGACTTAATTCTGTTTCAATTTTTTCTTTTCTTTTCTAGGATAAAAGCCAATGAAACTGTAAGTATTTCTTTTCTACATTGGCATCTAAAATGACTGGCAGTCATTCTCAGATACCAAAAGTCCCAGCTGGCAAACAACGTTTATCTAATGTTCACAACGTCCTTCTAACGTTAGATGAATGTTGAAAAACCTTTTGTGCCAGCTGGGGTAGGGGTTTAAAATTTTAATAGGCAAAGTGTTTGTTAAAAAAGGACAATGTGAAATGTTAAATAAAAAAACACTGTTTTTTTGAGAAATTAAAGAGTTGAAAATGAGTTGTATGTTTTGCTACTCTTTATTTCATAACGTGATTCAATATTCCTTCCTTTTCTGATTTTAGTGCAACATTGATTTGGAGTTACGTCGTTGCGCAAGTTATTACGTCAACAATTTGACAGCGCTGAGAACACTTGACGTGAATATGACGGGCATAAATGATCCGAAAATGTTGATTGCCCTGATGACTGAACCCACCATTAAAAATGGAAGCATAGGTGAGTTATTAAGAAAGCTATTTATCTAAAAAGAGTGGTTTGATAATGTTGTCTAAGTTCTATAAACTCTTGGACTGTGTAAAAATGAAGTGTTGTATTTGATTGAATTCCACTTTAATCGTGCTATTTTTGTTCTAATGATCTATTTTTCAACCCTTAATTTGATGAAACCCAAAGGTTGTATGAACTTCTTATCAACATCAAATTTTGTGAGATTTGTCTATTTTAGTATCACCATAACGCCACAACGCCTTTCTATTCCATTCCATTTTCAGGGACTTATTTCTGTTTCTATTTGTGTGTGATGGCATGTTATGCAATGATGGCTGTTCCTTATAATGGCTTGATTGCCGACCAAACCCCTCCTGCTCAAAGAGGTGTAGTATCTTTATCCATTCTTTTTTGCCAGTCGAAAAATCCTAACTAAAGATCTGTACTATCTTAAGACGTCTAAAAGTTGTAAATTTCTTGAAGTATACAGATCTTAGGTTTTAGTTTAGTTTAGGATCTTGAAATATGACGATTTACTGTTGTAGTCTCTACATGTTTTTGTATTTGGCACAAATTCAGGTGCGTAGAGCATATCAGAATGCTTCACCAAACCTGGACTTTTTTTCTTTCAGGTTTCAGTTCAGGAGTGATGGGTGCGATGACGTTATCAGGGAACATTGCTGGTGCTATCATTGGCTTCTTCTTCCCGGTAAGTTTTATAAAATTTATCTTATTTCAAGATATTTCCTCTGACTGAAACATTGAATCTGATGAAATTACGGGGGGGGGAGTTTAAGCAGAGGACTTCAAATAATTTTATAAATTTAATCTAATAAGCTGTAAGAAATCCAACTTCAAGAGGCACGTTTACAGGTTTATCTTAATATGACTCATAGAGACTCTGCAGTTGAGTTTCCATATATTTTTATCCTAATTCTTTGTTCAAAGTGGTATCGAATGAGACGAAGTTTGTGTTTTGTGATCTTATTTTTTGTCTAAGATTGTAGTTTTACTAAAATCTAAGATAAATGTAAGAGGAGGACCAAATATTTGTTCATAAAATTTGTCTACAGTTGACAACCGCTAATTCGAACTCGAACGGGGAATTCAATTTATTAGAATTACAAAGAATTATAGAACGCATTTTATGAAGGATCCTCCTTGACGGGGACTGAGAATTAGTTTGAATTATAGAAAAATTTGAATAATAGAAGTCCATTGTACTTTTTATTGAATTTCAGAGAATGGGTGTTGTGTTGACTTATACCATAATGTCGCTGATGTTCTTTATTTGTGTTATGTTGACCGTCCTCTCATGTCCAGAGAAAGCCACTCACCATCAACCAACCAATAAAGCTCTAAGTATGGTTTTATTCCTTCTGTGAAGTGAACTTAATCCCGGCTAACCTAAATCTTTGATCGGTGTTTTTTTGAAAAGTGTTAAGCGTAGTACCACTAACTTAGTGGGTGTCAATGCACGGACTTTAGCCAAAGTGTAACCCTGTAAAGGCTTCTTTGCGGATACCTTACTGATGTGGATACCACTTTCAAAAACCCGATCAGCGGATAAAGCTTAGTCCATGGTTTATTGGACCTACCTTCGGGTAGAGGTCCTTTAAATTAACCCATGTTCGTCCGCCCGTCCGTTCGTTCGTTCGTTCGTTCGTCTGCTACCAGCTTTTCTCGGGATTGACTCATTACTTTTTTCTGTTTTTGACACAATGATGCAAAATGATGATTCCTATATGCCGGAAATCGCCGTTTTTCTGGATTTTCATTGGACTTTTTCCTTATAATTGGTTGTTTTTTCATTCAAAAACATTATTAATAGCAATGCCCACCATCAAGCATGTTTCAATTTTTATTAAAATTGATTTTTGAAGCCGGAATTATTTAAAAATCGCCGGAACAAACTATTTTCGCCGGAAAGACGAAAGAAGAAAGTATTTCTTGAATCTCTCGAGCTGTACTTTATATTTTTTTTATGAAATTTTGCACACTGATGCAAAATGACAATACCTAAAATGTGACGGAGCCCAATTTTCGAAAATGCCGGAAATCGCCGTTTTTGCAGATTTTGCAGATTTTCATTGGATTTTTTTCACACAAAAACATTATTGATAACAATGCTCACACCATCAAGCATGATTCAATTGTCAATAAAACTGATTTTTGCGACCAGAACTTTCTATTTATTTTTTTCCTACAACCCTTCCCTCCCCCCATCAACAATCAATGATGAATTTATTGCGTTATGCATTTTCGCTAAACGCTATATTTTCTGACTGATTTTTTTCATTTTTCTCCTCGCATTGCTATCTAACTTTCATCATCAGGTAGGTCCATTCAGCATCTAGCTTGTTTTTTGTATATGATATGTACAAATCTGTTTGAGAAATTTGTTGTTTTTTTCCTTCGGTGAATAATATTTGATTAATAATATAGTTATTGTATTCTTAGGCTACTTTTCATCCTCTAGCGAAAAGAGTTTCTGGGAAGTATATCGGTCGAGTATAGAGGTCTGCAATTCAGATTATTGCATTTTAACCTTTTGATAACCCTTTCTTCTTTCAGGCTATAGAGATATCTTCACATCATATTGGGAACCCTTGAAAGGTATTTGATGTTTTACCAAATCTAAAGTGCACCTTAATGCGATTTTATAGTGTAGTGGGTTCCACTAGAAATTATGATATCTATCTAGATGTAGACGTTTTCGAAAACTTTGGACAATAATTTTACCTAGGAGGAATGCAAAAATTATTCCCTATCTTTATCTACACATTTTTTTAGCACTCTGGAAACAGTTTTTGAAGTTTTGGCAGCAGCCGAGTTGCTAAGTGTCCAGTCCTGAGAATGGCAAAAAAATTAAGCAACTAGGCCTTAGCAACCTAGCCCTGAAGCTGAGCATGAATCGGGAAAGCAACCAAAAATACCTTAAAAAGAGGCATTTTTGGCATTAAAATGTTCACTGGTGGTATTTGATGACCTAATAGACCTTTCCCGAAACCCACACTTAAACATTAACTTCTATAAAATGTAAATTTTGATTAATATAATATCACAGTTCAATTTGTTTTGGTCTAATGAATAATTCCTGAAATTTTTGTTCCATTTGGTCTACTAGATCAAAAGATATTTCCCTTTCGTTTTCTGCAAAATTCCTGTTATTTTGCGAGCTTACGATCATTTGTACAAGATACTCACTTTTGTATGAACTACCTGTTACAACAAAAAATCTTTTTAAAATACCGCATACCGTGTAGCGAATCTAAAAATAGACATTGATTTTTCTGTTTGACCGAAATTCAATCCCGTCAACCTTTGCGTTAATTATGCTTGCACGCAAATTACACTCAATTACAAAGAAAAAGTAATAGTTTAAATTTTGAGATGACGTCATGAAATTAATCACGTGATAGGTTTCAGGAAAGGTCTATTTGAGGTATTTTAGACATAAAATGTTGCAAGGCATCTTCGGCTCAAAACCCATAAGCACTGAAATCCGGAAAATCCTTAGCAACTCCAGGCCTGAGCCGAAAACTGGGGTTGTGTATTTTAAAACCAATAAAATCAGATTTTACATTTTTCATTTTCAGAACACGATTTCCGTTGGGTATTCTTTACGCGTTTTTTAATGCAACAAGGTGTGGCCACGGTAGTTGGTTTCTTGGAGTATTGGTTAGGTGACATGGTCAAACTTCCCGGATGTTGGGCCCCTGAAAAAGCTGTTGCGATTATTTTACTGCCTTTGTTATTATCAGCAGCTGTGTTGTAAGTTTGAACCAATTTTTTGATGCTTCGTTTTTTGCTACTACTGATACATAATATAATGATTAGTTTTGGAGAAGGTTAAAAGTAAATCGGCCTATTTTCATAATACTGCTTTGTGTAGGCACTATTTGATTTCCTATAGATGGGTAGATGTAGGATTTGAATTGGGTTTCTTATTAACGTAATACAATCAACTCTCTCTAATTCGAACCTCTATTATTCGAAACTTTCTGTAATTCAAACCATTCCCCACCTTTTCTGGAAAGTCGTGTAAAAATACTCCGAAGGAGAAATCCAAATTTCTATAATTTAGAAAGAATATTTGGTCCCTTAAAGATCAAACTAGAGAGAATCATTTGTTGTAGTGTGGCATAACAAACTGGCTAGAGATCTTTCTACCAGCACGAAATGAAGGCTCTATTTTGTGTGCGACTCTTTGGGCAAACGCATGCGCGTAAGCAAAATTTACAAAATTTACAATAATATGCGGGCCCAAAAAATGAAATTCAGTTCTTTTTCACCTTTTTTTTTTCGTCTAGCCGCTATTCCACCATGTTTAGCCTCTGGAATGGTTCAATTTCGATCGAGAGTACAGATCTCTACATTATCACACTTGTCAGACTTAAAAGAATTTCTATTCCTTGTTTTTTTTTTCAGTTCTGTTGTTGGGGGATTTTTATCAGATAAAATGAGAAGAAGAAAACCACTGGTTGTGGGCTCAGGTATATACCAGTCAATTTTTCTTCAGTTTCATTTTTCATCCTTAGTCGTTTGCTTTAAATATGGCCAGAATGAAATGAAAATTGTGTGTATAAAACGGACAAAAGTTTTGTCAGCTACTAAGCCCACAGGCTTCAAACATCCTTATTATGTTTTAAAGCATGTGCATATCCTACCGGGCCTGTAAATCAAATCAATGGTGATTAATGAAGCGTTTTCGCTCAACTTCTAGGCAAATTGATCACAATAAGAGTGTCAGATAGGTACAGTATAAAAGTGAACTTAATGAAATTATTTAACTTTTCAAAATGTTCCAGCTTAACCGAATTCGATCTTTTTCAGCGATATTGATGGCAGTTTGTTCATTTATTCTATCTGGTCTTCAAGGAACTTATGCGTTCTATGCTGTCATCCCTGTCTCTCTGACATTTGGTAAGTTTGTCTATCTCCGTAAAATGCTTAGATAAACAAGAAAAAGTTTCTTTAAAGACAATTTTTCAATGATATGGAAAAGAGACGCGCCTCTATACTGACGAAGCAGAATCAAAAAAAGAAATTCTCAATACTTTTTCTCGCGCGGTGTGGAAGGGGGATAGTTGTTTTTCTTTCTTTTCTTTAAAAATGTCGTGCAAGCAAATAGTGGATGATTAGGCTGCTGGCATTCACTAATGGTATAGAGAATATTTACTCTTCGGTTTTTCTAGAGGCCTGCAATTCCGACTATATAGAGCCTTTAAGATTGGCACCGCTTATGGTATAATGGGATTAGCGCTTTCTATGTTTTCATGTGGTACATTTTTCGAAACTTGGCGAGATTTTTTTTCGCCGGCGTCTGTGTGAAATCCACGCATTTTGGATGGGGAATAAGTGGCTTCATTTCCCATCCAAAAGTTTCCTCCTTAGCCTATTCCAGAGCTTTAAACTCGGTAATGATGACCAATAATCTACAGATATACAGCTCTTGTTGATATTTATAAGAAATACGTTTATCTTGTTACAGGAATTGGTTTTGGTGCTTACTCAGCGGTCGATTTCGCGCTCGTGATGGATGTTTTACCGGACGAAAAAGATAAAGCAAAGGATTTGGCTGTCTGGCATCAGGTATAAACATTTTTTTCTCGCTTAAAATCTATCTTTACATGCTTTTGTACCTACAAAAGCAAATTCAATTTGATGAAAATAAAATCTATAAACAGCAATAAAAGAAAAACATCAGGAGAACAGAAAAATATAAAACTTTCAGTGTAATTTACTTTTCAAACGGGGAAAAAGTAGTGAAACCCATTGTGCGAGTAGCTTGTAATCACATGATACCTCATATAATTCGAAAATTGCACTCGTTAATTAATAACAAAAAAAAACAATTGTGCAAATAATTCTTGAATAGCACTCGTTATCGTGTGATTACATACACTAAAAATAATGGTAAAAAGGGCCGATAAGGTCGATAAGGTATTGCAAGAACAAAAAAAAAATGAATAAAATCAAATGAGTAAATTTACGAAAACTACATAAATTTTACTATAAAGATTGTCAGTGCGAACATATAAATGGTACACGAAATAGTCATCAATTCTGCGCATACCACGCTCATATCTGGCTATTCAGCCAAAACATTCCAAACCGCATTACCCTATTACCCTAACCGCATTACCGCATCACTACTACTACATTGTTTAAAAACGAAAACGACTGGGATCTTATATGATCATGTTTATGATTGACATTTGCGTTACATATCGGACGATTGATTGAATCTAATAATTTCTTTTTGTTTTAGCACGTTACTTTTTTCGAAATCTAGATTCCTTTGTAGCTCTTCGGGATTCAATGCTCTTGAACTTAACAATCCATATCATACTTAATAACTACTACGTCTTCATCAGTAAGATTGTCTATCAATTTATGATTAAAAGGTTTATCAAATCCAAAACCTTTACCTTTATCACCAATCGGTCGTATGAAATGATCTTTCCATTTACCTCCACCATCTGAACTTTGGTCTGACTCCTTTCCGATTTCTTTGCTGTTAACAAAAAGTGTCAATGATAATGATTTCCAAGGTATTGGCCATTTCAAAGAATTATCATATGGTCCTTTTAGATTCCGAAAGAACACTGTCACGTGACTGTCTTTACCATTTCCACCTCCATTTAAATAGATATTTAGTCGTCCTAAGTACCCATTTATCGTGAGGAAGTTTGGAGAGGAAATTCTTTTATTCGTTTTTTTAGCCTCCTCGAATTGGGTTTTGAAATTTTCGATGGTGAAGGAATAATAAGGGCATTGTGGTAATCTTAAAATCTGCAACGTCAGTTTGTTTTCTTTTGCTAGTTTTTTGTTCAAATTATGAACATGATCACTCCTTTCCCTCAGTGATCCGTTTGTAAATTCATGCGTGTTTTTATCCATAATATCAAACATCATAGACATAATTTCCATTGATTTGTTTAGAGCTTTCTGTTGCTCAATTTTGGTTTCATCGATAACTCGGTTGAAATCCCTCTTGGTTTCTTCGATAGCTTTGTGATTCTCCTTGTTTTCATTTGAAGTACGTTGGAGATCCTTTTTAGCGCAATCGACATCTTCTCTCAGTTGTTTGATTTCGTCATCTTTTTCTTTCAGTTGGGCATCAAACTCCTTTGTTATCTTTTGAATTCTGAGATCTTTTTCTTGTAATTTGTCACTGAATTCTTTTTTGAAGTTTCGAATTTCATGCTTCACTTCGAGGGAGAAATGTTGATTGATCGCTTGTGACATGTGATTGTACAATTGGTCTCTTGTACCCTGAAAAATTTGAAACGATTTTAAACAGTTAATACATCATCGTGATTTGATGATTTTACAGAAACCAAAACGCATTTGAAAAAAATTGTTCTTCTTTAAGATAACACATAATTATAATAATACAAAAATTGGCTCCATTTTTCGACAAATAGACTCTGTAACATAATTTTTATCACCTCCACTAGCCTGGGGAGCATGGGGTGTTTTGTTATGAGATTTTCAAAAATCTTTTAAAGGGTTCATTTGGTTTCCTGTTTTGTAAGAGGGTCTTTTAAGGGAGGCATTTGCTACGTAAGGGGGCAGTGTTCCTCAAATAGGGGTGAAATAGAATCTTCTTACCTCTTATCTTAGAGGTATTTACCCTTCTAGAACTATGTGCCCGGGGGGGGGGGGGTACTTAGGTAAAAATGGATGATGGGTATGTGCGGACGGTAAGGGTCGGTTTTTTCACCTTTCAATGTCTCTCTAAGGGTCAGAATCTGAAAGTTTTAAATTAGTCTCTCTAAGGGTCGGAAAATTCAGGATTTTTAGGAAATTTTTTGATTTCCAGAGAAAAAATTGTAATAAACTCTCTCTAAGGGTATGACTTTTTTCAAAAATCGAAAAAAAAAATTCAAAAAGTCTCTCTAAGGTCACCTTCTCAGCAAAAATCAGTCTTTTCAAGGGTCGGTTTTCGGAGGTCCCGTCTGCACATACCCCTCATTCGCCAACCCTAGTACCCCCCCCCCGGGACTATGTGTAAGGGTTTGTGGAAGTCTTCACTTCTAAGGGCTTGACTCGAGTATTTGATTTTAGAAAATTACCTTGAAAAGACACCCAAAATCGCTGTACTCGCACGTTGAGATAAATGGGCAGTCTTTGTCCAAGTGATTTATAAGCTAAAATTTAAATATAACGTTCAAAATTTACATCCATTTAAAGTTCGCTTCTTCAGTTTATTGGTTCCAATGTGAATGACATTTATTAGTGCACAAAAGTTAGAGATGTACCTGGTAATCAGTAGAATCAATAAATAATTTTTGTTTGTGTCAAAAGGAAAGTTCTTTATCAAATTTAAGAAGAAATTGAGAACATCCCGAGGTTAAAAATTCAGATAAGACATAGTAGACAGGCAGCTGATGACATCAAAAAAATTGAATCAGTGAAAATTCGAGGGACAAATATTGAGTACTTATTTAGAAATCTTTATAGTTTAGAGAGTCAGAAAAATTTACTCGGCGTGTTTAAAAATCTTTACCGGACGTGTCCGAGAATAATTTATTAATTAATGACGTCAATAGCAAAAGTGAAAAATTGATGTTGCAAAATTTCAAAGTTTTACATACCATTCAAAGCATTTTTTGATGTAGATTTCAAATCACATCAATCTTAATAAGTAAAAATTTGAATATAAAAAGTTATTGAGGTCCCTAGCTCTTCTATGACGTCATTTTTGAAAAAATGCCTCATTTTATTAGGAATTACGATCTCAATTTTCTCGAGTTAGGCTGAGAAATCGAATATACCCGTTTAATTATCTTCTATATAGTTTTTGACGAGCTTTCGAATGGTGTGAATTATTTTTCGATTTGATGACGTTGAAATTTGACATTTTTAGGGGGTGAGAGGGTCATGATTGACCAAAATCACATGTCAAATTTAAGTCATAACTTTTGAAATCTAAATTTTTACCTATTGAGACTGATGTGATTTAGAATCTAGATCGAAAAATGCGTCGAATGGTATAGATATCATTATTATATGCTGAAATCAAATTTTCACTTTTGGTGGTGACGTCATCATTTGACAAATTACTACCGGACATGTCCGTTAAATAAATTTTTGGACGCCGAGTAAAATTTTTAGGATCAGTACATATATGGGAACAAGAAAAATCAACTCGACGTTTGTCCCAAAGTCGTCCAGATTTTAGATGTCGTCAGCTGCCTGTCTATAGGAATATTACATGTGTACCTTAGAAATTCCATAAAAGATGAATTAAAATTCTGCCTATAAAGACGGCTCTCTTTCTTACGTTTTTGCGTAACACAGCTTCTCCACATCGTAGATTACATTGAATAGTTTCGAAATCACATGTCTTCAAATGCTCCTATAAAAGAACAAAATGTTGTAAAATCATAGTGCTCGCTTTTTTTATAAGAACAATTTTGGTATAAGAACATAAGACTGAAAATAGTCCAAAATGAACAAATCTGAGCCTCAGAATTCAGAAATTACTAAGACAGTATTGATTTTAATAAATTTTTACAGATTTTAAGTTAAGTAAAGAAACTAAGCATATTAAGAACATCCTAATAAGAACATTAAGCCTGAAATTTAAAAAATTAAGAATGGCGTAGCCTGAACCGTATTCAATTGTACGGGAGATAAATTATTTTTCCTGTCAGTGTACAACGTACAACTACGGGGGAGGGCTAGTGCCTAAAACTGCAGCCCTATTTTTAGGCTTTCCAAAGTGTACAGTAGGGCTTGATTTGAGAGAGAATGTGCCGTAAGGCCGTTAGGCCGTAAGGATGTAAAAAGCGAGAAAAAAAGCTTTTTTGGAGAAATTTTAGAAGGTCTGACCATTTCTGCAATTTCGAAATCCTAATCTTGTTTTCAAAAAGTAGTTTTAAATCAAGCTTCCTCTTCCTCCTTTAAAGTTTTTTAACCTAAATTCTAGTTGTGAATGTCACATTACGGAAAGAATCAAACCTCTTGATCTCGAAGTTCATTTTGCCAGGTGCATCCATCGCGATGATTTTGACATCGAATCTTCAAATCAAGAATCTCTCGTTCCTTTCCCAAGTCTTTAAACCACTCGTTGTCTTGCCAATCTTGCGGACATTTCTTTGGGCTAAAAGACGATCGAAAAAGTATATAAGTTTTATTAACACTTTCCGTAGGAAAAGAAAAACGGGAAAAAATAAATTTTTGAGCCAATTTAATTGTTATGGACGTTTTTGAAATGCCAAATATACATGCCATGGGACTGTCAAGAAATTTCTGCAATTATAAATATACGGGACATTGACACGAAAAAGTTGCACGTCAAAATTTCGTCTGAATTTCGGCCCAAAAATGTTCTTTATTTTAAATGTTTTTTTTTTCTCAGTATTTTCAGTATATTTTTCAGAAATTGCATGCTCTAAAGGTCTACTTAGGAGGTACTTAGGCAAATGGAGTGTAAGGTATGTGCCGCCATTAAGGGTAGCTTTTTTGGATTTCTAAAGTCCCGCTAAGGGTCGGAAAAATCAGAACATCAAATTTCAGTCCCACTAAGGGTAGAAGAAAAAGGAAAACTTCAACTTTTTACCCCCGGAAAGATGGAAATTTGGTCAAAATTGGTCAAATTTGTCCCGCTAAGGGTCGTAAAATTCCCAATATTTTCCTTTGTTTTCTCCTTTTTAGTCCCGGTAAGGGTCCGAAGGTCGAAAGTCGGGTAGCACCCCCCCCCCCCCCGTCAGCTAGCAACCCTAGTATTCCCCCGGGGGCTCTTATATTTTGCTCTTATATTAAAAGACATTTTCATATCACACAATACACACTTTCTTTTTAAAAGAACAATTCTGTATAAGAACACGAGGCTGAAAATTAACTAAAACCTAAGAACAAATTAAGAACAATCTGAGCCTTAAGGTCCATTTATTACTAAGAAATCACTAATTTTAACAGATTTTGAACTTTTTTCGTTAAGACAAGCTGATGAATGACAACGTTTTAGAGCGCCCACATTGATTAGGGTGGGGGTGTTCAAGCTGAAATAAATTTAAACTTGATTTAAAGCCATACTTTATGAATAAAATTCCCACTATTTTCAGTTTTTAAGTAAAGTAACTAAGCTTATTAAGAACTTTTAAGCCTGAGAATTTCAAATAATGAGGAGCAGTCCAGCCTGAGCCAAAACATACTTGTTGTTATAAAAAAACGTGCATATCTTGCCAAACCTTTTTAATACCTACTGTAACCCTTGTGAAGTTTTAAAGTCAATAGCAAGTTTATATATTCAAGATAAGTCGAAGGAAATGGTATAAAGCAAAGTCGACACGTCGCTAAATCGCCGTCCAATTTTCTCGACGACGGTAAAAACACTAAAATACCGTCGGCTGTTAAGGCAACATAGAACCGTACATCAACTATCGACTATGTTTTGCATCGGCTTCCCTGATCGTCGCCCTTGATATCCTCGATAACTTACTGAACCCTACTGACCCAATCACAATTCCTCGCTATTTTTCTTCCATTCTTCTTTTATTCCTCTTCTGTTCCTCACCATTCCTCATTACATTATTCCTCACTATTCTTCATTATTCTTCTTCTGGTCCTCTTCTATTTCTCTTCTGTTCCTCTTCTATCCCTCACTATTACTCTTTTGTTCCTCTTCTGTCCCTCGTCTGTTCCTCAGTATTCCTCACTTTTCCTATTCTGTTCCTCACTATTCCTCACTGCTCCCGAGACTGCTCCTCTTCTGTTCCTCTTCTATTCCCCACTTTTCCTCTTCTGTTCCTCACTGCTCCTCTTCTATTTCTCTTCTGTCCCTCTTCTATTTCTCTTCTGTTCCTCTTCTATTTCTCTTCTGTTCCTCTTCTATTTCTCTTCTGTCCCTCTTCTATTTCTCTTCTGTTCCTCTTCTATTTCTCTTCTGTTCCTCTTCTATTTCTCTTCTATTCCTCATTTGTTCCACTTCTGCTCCTCTTCTATTTCTCTTTTGCTCCACTTCTGTTCCTCTTCTGATTCTCTTTTGTTCCTCTTCTGTTCCTCTTCTGTTCCTCAATTTTCCTCTTCTGTTCCTCACTGTTCCTCTTCTATTTCTCTTCTGTCCCTCATTTGTTCCACTTCTGTTCCTCTTCTGATTCTCTTTTGTTCCTCTTCTGTCCCTCACAGTTTTTCTTCTGTTCCTCTTCTGTTCCTCATTTGTTCGACTTCTGCTCCTCATTTGTTCCACTTCTGCTCCTCTTCTGTTCCTCTTTTGCTCCACTTCTGTTCCTCTTCTATTTCTCTTCTGTTCCTCATTTGTTCCATCTTCTCTTCTGATTCTCTTTTATTCCTCTTCTGTTCTTCTTCTGTTCCTCACTTTTCCTCTTCTTTTCTCACTGTTCCTCTTCTGTTCCTGACTGTTTCCTCCTCTATTCCTTACTATCCCTCACTATTCCTTTTCCGTTCCTCTTCTTAGAAGAAGAACAGAAGAGGAACAGAACACCATTATTTGGGAAGCATGTATTCAAGAGGGAAATATTCCCTATCTGGGAGAGAATATCTTTGAAATGAACGCTTAAGGGGTACTCAACATTCTGAAAATTTTGAAAAGTTGATTTTTTAGGATTATGAAATCATGTGTTTATCTAAGATCTGTTTTAAATAATGCACATTTGATAACCAATTTTAGAACTAAATAGTTACTGAAAATGATATGTGAAATATCGAAACATGTTGAAAATAAAAATCGATATGCTTTGGTCAAGTTACCAAACTATTGACTTTGTTAAACTTTCACTTTTAACATATTTCAGTATTTGATACATTTCATTATTGACATTCAAATTTTTTGTAATTTGAATTTCTTGCAACTTATTGCAACAAGCTATCGGGTTTTACAAAGCGTTTGTTTAAAGGAATCCAGAAGCAGCCGGTGAAGAGATTTTTTAGAAATAAGTGTTCTTATCTTCTAGGAGACCAAACCTTTCAAAGGAAACCTTTATCGCACAACTTGTCTCCCTAAACTGATTACTACTTTATGGTTTGATGTGTTCTGAAATCTAGGAAAAACAGTTCGCCAAAACAAACTTGTAAGATATTTGTTTTTCTCCACGAAAAATGTGTTTTGAAAACTTTTAGGGTTACTAGGCAACAAGTATACATCAATTTTTTCTTGATTATACCCCTGTCTCAAGATGTGTTCTTAAGCTTTCTAGGGTTACCTAGACAACTAGAACACGACCTTGATATACCCCAGTCTCGTCAGAACACATCATCGTTTCTAGAGATTTCTAGCTGATTAATTTTCGAAGATCTGATTAAAACAGATCAAAATTTCTAGCTGAAATATGCTCTTAGAACACATCGAAAAAAAAGGTCACCTCGCCGGTTGCTTTTGGGAATCCTTGATTGAATCAAAATATTAACTTACTTCTTTTCATGGAACTCTTCAATACATTTCTTGCAATATCTATGACCACATTTTGACCCTTGTAATGGCTCTCGTAAAACCATAAAACATATGGCACACTTTATATCGTCCCTTTCCCTATCCAGTTTTTCAACAAATTCGACATCGAACCCATATTCTTTGATGTAGGAAGCAGCCATTTTTGCTTATATTTATGAAAGTCACTAGGCTTGAATATTTTTTATTGGCGTTACAGAACACCAATCAACCAGTCATCTTTGCAGATGCAAATGGACCTAAATTCAAGAATACATGCTTCCTACTGCTTCATTGTACCAATTTCACTTTTAACAAAATATAACCATGCATTTTAAAACACCTTTTTAATCATCTCACAAACAACAAAACTTGCACTTTTTCTCTACGAAAATTCACTGTTTGAAAAGTAAACAAAGAGTCACCTGACTGGAGATAAAAGGCTTGTTATTACAATCAATTATATAATTCTAGAATTTGATATCAAGGGGAAAATGAAACGAACGCTCAACGCTTTTTTTATAAGATTAAATTCATAAAAACACAAGGCTGTAAATTCGTTCTTAGAGCAAATTAAGAACAATCTCATGCTGAACTCTAGTGAATGTTTAAGAAAATATTAAGATCAAGAATATTGGGATATAAACACCGTTTCACAAATGGTTTTATTGTCATTATAATTTTTCCCGTCAAATTTTTATTTATAAAGGCTCGAAAAAAAGAATTAAGAACATTGCAGGCTCAAAAGGAAAGTGGATAAAAATACTCAAAAAATGGTGAAAATAAGAACATGTTAAGAACATTTTTACGCTTAAAACTTGAAAAGTTAAGAACATTCGTAGGCTTCAAAAATTTTGGATTTTCTTATACGAAAAACGCGATTTGTGGTTGCTATGTACTCGAAGAGAAAGTTAATTGCTCTTCTCTTTCAAGTGTTTATTTTATCTCTTTCAACTTTTTCTACGCTTCTTTTTTGTCCCTTTGCTGACGCTTGTCTGTTCTTTTTTGGCTTTTTGACCCAAAATTTCTTTTACTCTGCACCAGAGTGTATCTCACGTTTATCGCTTCGTAGTACATTCTGCGTGTACATTATCTGTTTGATAAGAAATTCCCGTACGAAGACCTCTGCGATGAAGTATGATTTATAAATAGCAACACTTCTCTCGTTGTCTCCCCTCTCTCACCAGCACTTCATCATAGCGATCAGTTTGAAAAATCTGAAACTAGCAAGTAGCTGTCGCTAAGAATGCCCCGCAGAGCTTCCTTTCGAATTATCCCTAAGTAAGCAAAATAACGCATGTGTAGATTTTAAATTTGTTTTATCGATAAAATTTAAGTCGGAGGAAGAAAGCTTGGTTTCAACTTTACTTTTGATGACATGCAATATACGGTCGCTCACATCTCAAAAAGAGAAGTTATGGCTCACATGTTATCACAGTAAAAACGCCAAAAATTCTGGAATTGATTTGATTCTTATAAAGTAGACACTTATAATAAAAATAAATATGCTCATCTTTTTCGCCATACTTAGTTTACTTTGTAAGACTTAATTACCGAAAGATATATTGCCTTCAATCAAGAGTTATTGATTTGATTCTTATAAAGTAGACACTTATAATAGAAATAAATATGCTCATCTTTTTCGCCATACTTAGTTTACTTTGTAAGAACTAATTACAGAAAGATATATTGACTTCAATCAAGAGTTATTGATTTGATTCTTATAAAGTAGATGGTTACAATAAAAATAAATATGCTCATTTTTTTCGCCATCCTTTGTTTACGTTGTAAGAACTGATTACCGAAAGATATATTGCATTCAATCAAGAGTTACTGATTTGATTCTTATAAAGCAGATGCTTATAATAAAAATAAATATGCTCATCTTTTTCGCCATCCCTTCTTTGTTTACTTTATAAGAACTAATTACTAAAAGATATATTGCCTTCAATCAAGAGTTATTGATTTGATTCTTATAAAGAAAATGCTTATAATAAAAACAAATATGCTCATCTTTTTCGCTATCCCTTCTTTGTTTACTTTATAAGAACTAATTACCAAAAGATATATTGCCTTCAATCAAGAGTTACTGATTTGATTCTTATAAAGAAAATGCTTATAATAAAAACAAATATGCTCATCTTTTTCGCTATCCCTTCTTTGTTTACTTTATAAGAACTAATTACCGAAAGGCATATTGCTTTCAATCAAGAGTTATTGATTTGATTCTTATAAAGTAGATGCTTATAATAAAAATTAATATGCTCAATTTTTTATCCTTCTTTTGTTTAATTACCGAAAGGTATATGGCCTTCAATCAAGAGTTCAACAAAAGAGATATAATATTAGGTGCGCGTGAACATTTTTTTAACGGGGCGGCCCGCTCAGAATCGGAAGAAAAAACATGAATCTGTATTTAAACATGAATATTTTTCTGGCGAGCAAGTCCGCTACGTGAAGCAACAAAAGCTCCTGCGGGGCAATGAGAAGAGACAATGTCAACCGGAGACCCTCTTCGGCAATGAATTTTGAAATTAGCCGTAGATACTGGGTTTGTGCGTTTGTGTACAGACAAAATAGTTTTGGGAGATGCTTTTTTCTCACCTTACTTCGAGATTTTGTATTTCAAGACGATTAGATTCGATTAGTTAAATAAAACAGCAAAATCTTTGCCAAAAATATTGTGGTCAATCAACGACTTATCAATCAAGTTTTTAATTATGATGAGAACCAATTTATTTGTTGTTAATCTCCGTATATACCTTTTTTATAAAAATGTTGTTTTCCCACTTCATATTCTTAATCTTAGTTTACGATCCAAACAAAACCTAACTTTACAATCTAATAGGCCATTTCACTGTCGAAAAGCGTAATGGGTATAAATCAGGACCACTGGGCGCCAATGAAGACTTACTATTGGGGGCTATTGGTCTAAAGTTTATAAAATTCTGAAGATTTTTGCGTCTAGCCAACAGAAAGACGTTACGGAGGCGCGATCAGTCCTGATTACCCATGATCCATTTCGACTGTGAAATGGTCTATACTGAACATACCTGAAGCAAAAAATGATATTTTACGAGGGGTAAATTTACAGTAGAAATGCTCTGTAATTGGCATTCTTAGGTTTAAACAGGAGAACCCGTCTTCGTATTTAAATCTGATGTATACCTGACAGGTCAAAGCTGTCAGTCTATTTTCAGACTCAAGAACAAAATAGCCCATTTCTTCGCTGGACTCACTTGCCGAAGCAAAATGTTTAATAATTTTTGGACCTACCTCCGGGTACCCCGGTGGAGGTGCTATAAAGTAACCTTTGTCCGTCCGTCCGTTCATTTGTCTAGCTTTTCTCGAGATTGGCTCATTAGTTTTTTCTGATTTTTGGCACAAAGATGCAAAACGGCAATGCCCAAAATGTGACGGAGACCGATTTTCGAAAAAAAAAAATTTCAGCAATATGCCAGAAAAACTGTATTTTTGGCATTTTCTCGAGATTTTATCAGGATTTTTTCAGATTTTTTGCTCAAAAATGCGTATTAACAATGCCCAAAACATGGCCGAGTCCGATTTTTGAGAATAATTTTTATATGCCAGAAATCGCCGTTTTTCTTGGTTTTAATTGGACTTTTTCCTTATAATTGGTTGTTTTTTCATTCAAAAACATTGTTAATAGCAATGCCCACCATCAAGCATGTTAAGATTTTCAATAAAATTGATTTTTGAAGCCGGAACTATTTAAAATTCGCCGGAACAACCTATTTTCGCCGGAAAGACAGTATTTCTTGAATTTCTCGAGCTGTACTTTATATTTTTTTATGAAATTTTGCACACTGATGCAAAATGACAATACCTAAAATGTGACGGAGCCCGATTTTCGAAAACATTTTTTCCGGCCGAAAATGCCGGAAATATGCCGGAAAACCCGGTTTTTTAGTTTTTTCTGATTTTTTGCAGAAAGATGCGTATTCGCAATGCTCAAAACATGGCCGAGTTCGATTTTGGAGAAAAAATATTTTCCAGTTGAAAATGCCGGAAATCGCCGTTTTTGCAGATTTTCATTGGATTTTTTCCTTATATTTCTATGTTTTTCACACAAAAACATTATTGATAACAATGCTCACCATCAAGCATGATTCAATTGTCAATAAAACTGATTTTTGCGACCAGAATTTCTATTTATTTTTTCCTAGGAACCTTCCCTCCCCCCCCCCCATCAACAATCAATGATGAATTTATTGCGTTATGCATTTTTGCTAAACGCTATATTTTCTGACTGATTTTTTTCATTTTTCTCCTCGCATTGCTATCTAACTTTCATCATCAGGTAGGTCCATTCAGCATCTAGCTTGTTAGTTTTTGTTCCGAGTGAGTGTGGGCACCGGCACAAAAAAGTGCTTTGATTGACAGATTCTTATTAACGGTTTTTTTTGGTGAAAAATTTGAAACTTTTAAAATATCAGCCCTGACCATGCTATTCATTGGGGCCATTGGGCTGTTCTATTAAAAACCATACAGGGGGTGGACGAACCTTTTCAAGTCAAAAAAAACTATTGAAAATGTGTGGATAACCCCTGGAAAATGGCAAAATTTGCTAAAATACCCTTGGAAAGATTCTTTTCATACCTTAAAGCGACGTTCCACTTTTCGATACACTCCATTATTCGATAATATTAAAAGTCACCGTCGACAAGAAACTCTCACAAGCGATGCTCTACTATTCGATGGAAACTCCCTTGTTCGATGGAAACTCGATTCCCCTTGAAAATCGAATTAGAGAGCGTCAACTGTATGTTCTTATAAAAAGAA